>NC_065422.1:6320339-6624413 GCF_024362695.1 Pectinophora gossypiella
TCTCGTTAAGCAAGGAAGCGCGGAAGACAATGATAGCGGCGATTAAGTAGCGAGTGGGAATTTATACCTGTGTTTGCCGTTCATTACCTATCGGTTGAATGCAGTTTCACTGCGGCAGTACATTGTTCGGCTCGCATACCAGAGTGTTGCGTTCCGATGCTCGTTAATGCATAATTCTATGTTACAAGTGAAATCCGCGTCGATTACTCGCACAAACTACTGGGAAGTAAGGATGCCTTGGGTGGAATGTTTGAATTTACATGTTATGACCGGCAAATGGAATAATAGGTTGATTAATTGCTGGTAAATTATCACTTGGGTCAATAAGAAACAATGGTGTAATTATGCTTTGCATACACTTGGGATTCTTTGGTATTCATTGGATATTTAATCGCGTGTTCGTTTACAAATGATGCATAGTTTTCAGTGGCTGGTAAGAAACGTTCGCGGGATTGTGTAACCCAAGTATGTGTAAAGCATGTTGGTGCGTCTTCCCACGCGCCGGCCGCTCCCCGGAGCGTGACGCCGAGGGCTGTTCGTTTTACTGCGTTTCTTCACTGTAAATCCTGTAGGCGCTAAATATGTTGTACATTAATTGGTATACGAGTACCTTCAACTTGGACGTTGGTACAGCGAGCAAGTCATTATAGATACTATCTCATTTGGTGTTGAAGACGTTTTCGTTCAAGTTTTAATTGGCCACAATGAAATAACTACAGCTTCTTGTAAACCAGACAAAATTCAATGCAACAGATGTCTTGAAACTCCTTTGTGCGATGGTTGAATAAAATGCAAGATACTTGCAGTGTTCCATTTGAGAAGGGACATAAAAACGTCCCCGGAATTCCACAGAAACGGGAGCAAGCAGCAAATGTAGTGTGAAGCGTTGCGCAGGCGCGGCGCGTGGCGCAGCCGAACGCGAAATATCGTACAACAGTGTTTACTCTACGCATTCCTCTCAGATAAAGATGTCCTTGGCGATTTTATACGCAGACGCGAGTCTCGCCTATACCGCCGGCGATTCGCCGATTTATTTTCATTCCTATGCTAACAACATTGGGCGGCGATTCGCGCGATATTCTAAGGAATTTGTCGTTTGCTCTTGAACTTGCTGAATTCCTAATGGGACCGCTTGTGGAATGTCTAAACTGACCAAAGTTCCAAAGTCATAAAATGTATAGTGCCTTCCATTTACGCCAATTACTAACGTTTATTTGAATGCAATAAGAAAACTAAACAAAATATAGGATGAACAAAGGATAAGACAATGTAGCCGAACAAAGGAATTGTTAATTAATAATATTAAATTGTCACTGCTTTGTGAATGAAAGAGTGAATTTTCTCTTCCATGCATGACAGTATTTTGTTGTAGTACAATGGATTAGAATAGAACTGGCGGGATGTCTTATTTAGAAATCACTAACTCTTAAATAGGGTTTTATTTGAAAAGTCATTCTGTTCTAGTCGAGATACTACAATCATTATTAACATAGTGCTTGTAAAATATGTTTTAAATCACATATTACGTTCAAAGTTATCTGTCGCACAAGTGTTGCTCTCATTTCTAATCGAAATTAGCATTCCTGTGTTATCAGTAATGCCGTCACAGCTTGTTTACTCGTTTGGAACAAATTTTTCATTGTTATGCTCATCCTGTGGTTCGCTACTGAAGTTTTTTGACTATACATGGATAAAGTTTGTTAACTTAGAACTTCGTTGGTGACCCAAGGTAGTACCTTGCAACAGCAAAAAAATAATGGCACTGTGTATGTATTCGTAAGTCAGAACGTGCTCTGCCTTAGAGCTTTTCTATCGTTATTTACCACCAGGAGAGGTTATAGACCAACGTGAACCTACTTTAAAATGTCCATTGAAAATAATATGATAATTGACATATGCATAAACATTTGTTATTATTTATAAGAGAAATTGGTCTTCCGTCTTTATCTGGATGGGATAAGAAGCACATTGTGCCATACTACTGATGCACTGCGGTTTGTTAGACAAACATCCAGACCCAAAAAAATAAGTAAAAGTACCTATCCAAAGTGTTGTAACAGATAATTGAGTCCCGATTATCGGATTTAGTGATCGTGTTAGCCGCTACTGAAAATATTACGAAATGATAATGAATCTTGCTATAGAAAGTGTTGCACTTTGAGTTTGATTTGAAGCAATTCTTATTGACGAATCGGCGACATTGTAAATATCTTAGTATTAAATCGAACATTATGTTTTACATGTAATTTCGTATACAGAATTTGCAAATATAAAGCTGTAAATGTTAAAGTTCCTTATTTATGGGTCATTATGGAATTAATAATTACTGACGACGCCATTTTAAGGCTTAAAGCAATAAATAGAACAACTTATTTCCGTTCAAAATGGTATGATATTATACCGTCGTAAATATAACAGATACTTACTTTTATGCATGACACAATTATTAAATACAACTGAAGAAAATATGATTGCCTCGCTTATTTATATCATAACTTTGTTAAGATAGTTCCTATGCGATGCTATAAATAAGTCAACAAATGTTTTAAGCTTTTTATTGCTTGCGAAAATATCGAGTTACAAAATAACATTGGAAATAATATCCCAGTGAACTCAAACTGAAGATACGCAATAAAACATCACTATTATGGCAGCTGTGGCGCTGTCGAGCCTCATAACAAATTCATAGACACCGTCTCGGTAATCAAGATTCGCGTGGGCACCATCGGAATTGGTGCCAAGAATGGTTCGAAATTTCGTTGTCCATTTATGGAGGTCGTCAGCGAACGGGCACAATCCTTGATTTTGAATAAATAGTCGGCGACGCGTTTGGGCGTGGGCGATATGCAACCAGCGGCACGGCAAACAATTTCTCAGACCAATATATACCTTGTTTCTTCGCAATACCCGGCCATTCGGGTTTATGCGTAGGTAAAGCTGGCGGTGGTTGTACCGATCGTAACCGTTCTGGTATGCGAGCCACCTGTAAAGTTAACAGCGATAACATAGAAGCGGCTCGTGTTGAGCTCTATTTTACATCACACCTATTTTTAATAACGTTTTTGACTATTTTTTAAGTTCAATTTGCTTCTATAAAATCGCCATTTCAAAGAGTTCGGTTTATCGTTTGCTTTATCTCAAGTCACGGCCACTTAGAAATAAAGTTGGCGTTTTTCATCGCTGAATCGGCTGGCCATTCAAAACAATGGGACGGAGGAATTTCGTTCGTGTACAAACATTCGCAGATGGCGACAACTTCCATTCATTCGCGCACCTCCGCATGTATCAGCTCGAATGTTTAACCATGCTTTCCGGTCCACCGCTACCGACGGCGACATCGATCTAATAACAACGTCGCGTCAATGTAGCCTGCCATTCTTAATGTTTGACTTTCTATAGCTGAGAAAGTATCATTTGCTCAGACATGTGATGGTCCAACGTCATTAGCAACATTGCCACTGCGAGCCAAGGGCTATTCCACTTCTCGTCGAGCCACTAACATTTTGCTTAAATAAACTAAGCCAGTACAAATTGCTCCACAACATCTAGCTTCCCATTAACTATTGCATATTTGCATAATGAGCACACTGGATGCTTAAAATCACCGTTTCGTTTATTTTATTTTTATGTTAATGTTAAATCCTATAGTAGTTTTTGGAATGGACAAAGCTGTTGTGAGTTTTTACTTTTATGTTCATCATTAATATGCGTCGCTAAAATCTACACAAGAAACATTTAGCGTATCCATAAAATTCGCAGTAATATCTGTTCTTTGCGATGTGATATTTGTAAGTACGTGGAGTCCTATCGAGTGGATGTTTATTACGGCAGTTAATCTCCTTTATCAATGTAACTAGCTAGTTATTACTCAAAACAAGATCTGTGAGCTTGCAACGGTATGGGAGTGACTACAGTGCAATATCAATTTGGCATTCCACGAATGGCGATATTGTAATATTGCGGTACGGGTAGCAATTCGTCATGTTGTATTGACATTATTTAGAGCGGGGTATCGGGTGATCGGCCCAGGTCGTGTCGTGATACCCGTGATACGGCGCACGCGCCGCTGCCGCCGCCCGCCGCGCGCCGTGACGAACCCGGCTGGCATGCGACGTGATTCAGACGGAAACCCTATATATTCACTGTTTATGCAACCCGCTGTCCGTCTGTCACTTCTAGACTGCAACATTGATTGTGCGAGCAGGTTCAAATGCCTGAGATGCAAGTTTATTCACATGTTTTGTAACATGATGGATTGTACGTGCAGTCATGAGGGCATGTACGTTTAATCTAGTTACATTATTCTCGTTGAATGTTCAAAGCCGTTGAGATGTTGCACGGTTATTTGAGAGGAATATTCTCTATGAATACGATTGCTATTCAGGCTGGGACAGACAAACACGCGTACAAAGTCCCAAGACGAGCCTGAGACCTTGGTACAATGACGTGACGTGAGTGTCAACGCAACGCACTTCACAGGCGTTGGAATGTCGTTTGACAATGATCGAATAACGTGACGTCAGGCCATATTATCAGCGTGCGCGCATACTATCATTATAATTACCACTTTCCAGCGATTGCTTTGGAAATTTGAGGGATAAATTTTGGTGATTGGGTTTACAAGTGACGTAAGACCCGAAGAATGTTTGTGTCATGGTTCGGTTCTGATATGAAATTTTATATTCACGCATTGGATCACCCGGTCGGCACGCTCCGTCGAACTCATTGCAGTGTTTAATTCGTTTAAAACTGCGCTGTAGCAATGTGTCAGCGATTTGGAATGCGAGAGGAAATCACGTTGACCCCTAACACGCCGCCTTTTTTGGTCATCGGAAAGTCTGTAATCATCCGGTCCATGAGTTTGCTATGTTTAAGCAACGTTGTGAATACACAATGGTAAAAATGACATCATGAGACTTAAATGGATCTATTTAGTATGAAGCGGGTTGTTCACCTAGCATTAATATCCTTAACCGTGTCTACTGACACAGTTTCACATGACGGATTATCTTGTGAACCCAAAGTTAAAGTAGGGCAATGGCCTCGGTGGCGTAAAGGAGTAAAAAGTATTAAGATTGTTCTGAAGCCTAAAGGAATGCGTATTAAACGGGCCATCCGGATTAAAATATTTCCCTGGTAGTATTTATAGAACATTAGTAGGTGTTCGTGTCGGTCGATATGTGTGAGACAGCGTGGCACCGCCTTCGCCCAGACGGGCACCAGGCTTGTCGTAATCCAGGATTTGGTCATTGGACTTTTGAAACTAGACATTGCAACAGGAAATGAGTAAGAGACTCGAATTGGAAGCGAGTCAATCGTCTCAAAGCCTGTCTGCATTTATTCTGAACTTGTATACGATTTGATATTTACCATCGTATAATCGCCTAATCTTGTCTGGAATCTCGCTGCTGTTAAAATTCACATTCGCAGTTCTTACGAGCAGTTTGCTTTCGTTATCTTATCAGGTGAGCCATTGGCTGTGGACATTTAGTTTCCAGGGAATCTAGTTAGCCTATCGACGGGGGAGGCTTGGATCTGCAAGCCTCGGAGCGAAATAGCCCAAAGCAGGCAGAAACTTTCGCATTTCTATTTGTGGATGTTGGAGCGGTACGTTGGCCTTCTCCCTGCAATACACTGCATACCTATATACCGATACACTCCAATATATAGCAAGCTGTTTCACACTAAGATTGGCTAGAAGAAATTGCTGTTTACTTATATTTTATTATATGGCAAAAATTGCGCCCATTTTGTGTCATTTATCCATTTGTAATTGTCCTGTATGTTGCTTTTACATGCAATGAAACATTATTTTTTGTATATTAGTCTAGTGGAAGTGTATTATTAATCTAGTACTGGTTTTTGTGCAAACTCTGTACATCTTTAAAATAGCTTCATTTTTTAAGCCTTCAAACCGTTCTTTGCTATCTATACTTAGGTCTGTCTGCATTTTCAGGGCGTGTAAAATAATATAGTATTTTATGCAACAGTTGTATAAGAAGGGTCAAAAAATGAGAGTGGCGTGAGTTGCGATGTGAGCCTTGGCGAACATCGCAATAAGAGACGCCACGAGCATTTTTTGACCTAGTTATACAACGTTGCATACAATACTTTTTCTACGACGACGTAATTTTAAACGAAACACAAAAATTTTCCAATTTATTTTCCAACGCGCGGGAAAATGGCGGCAAATGTATACTTTTTTTTATAGTATATCTATGGCACCAAACAAAGTAAAGGTGCCAGTTTCCAGGTCAAAAAAAAAAAAAAAACAACAACAATGCTTTTTTGGCGACATTATAGTACAGTTACACTTTGTAAACAATGCTTTTATAGGCCATAGAGCGTACACTTTTTCAAAGAGTTTAATTATGTATGTACTTATATTAGACTTTTTGGTTATTTAAATGCCAGATTAAAGTAGAGGAGTAGAAAAAATACTTAATCGCGGACTTACGCATTAAAACAAAATAAATGCGCCATTATCTGCTTCTACGTTTACACGTGTTACTGAATTATCTACTTACTTGAAGAATTTGAGTCAGTTCCTCAAATTATCTTCGGCCATAAATATCCAGCATTTATCTTTCGCCTATCTTAATTACAACTAATAAAATTAAGCCATAAGGGTCAACCGTTAGAGCTTACAGGTGATTTAAGGTTGTAGACATGAAATTTCTAAATGAGCCAGATATGTGTACATCACATACAATTTAGTTGTGATTCTTTCCTAACTTTGTATTAGTTGGAACTTGGAATCTTACTTCAATGAAGTAATATGATCACGCGCAAAGACATGTGTTTCATACGAAATCCAACTTTATCTACTGGAATATGAATCGACTAGTCGTTAAGTAAAGGTGTGGCTCACATGTTATCATAGATAAGATTCGATTTTACGCCAATTTTATCTGAAGAATGCGACCTTCCAATGCCGTTGAACGATGATTACAAATCAATGCAATATTAAAGAAACTATAATCATTTGTGTGTTTACGTCCAATAGAAAAAATTACCCTGATGCAAATAAAAAGAGAATAGCAAGCTTCTAGCAAGAGAACTCAGTAAACGAGAATACGTACTCGTAATCTGACCACGATACAGCTTTGCTTGTTAGCTGACCTTTCCAATTATCAAGTCGACTTTGCGCGTCATATAAAAATTCCATCAAAAATAAAAAATCCATCGTTTCGTTATGTTGTTTCATTAAAGTCAAACATTCCAGCGTGGGCGTGTGTGCGTGAAAGTTGTGGTGTGTGCGGCTAGGGATTCCGTGACACGGGTCACCGTTTCCGAGAACTCGACTCGTCTTGACGTCCCGCTGACAGGACTGGTTTTGCCGTTCCACCACGACGCAGCAACATTGTAGCTCCTTCCATCTCGCTCTCGCACTCGCAGATCGTATATCCGTCCCTTTCCACAGATGCATTGGATGCGCACACGCACGCGCCCTCTATCCCCTCACCTCGATAAAGAGTGATCGTGTTTTGAAATGGACGCCGTTCGGTAGCTGCGCGGAAGGGGTAACGAATTTCCATTGAAGATTCACAGAAGCTATATCTACTCTAACCATCAAGTATCAAGCGATAATAAAGTACTAATGAGCTGGCGCGTCTAATTAACGTAAAGCTACGGGAGCATCGTATCATTGAAAATATGACCTTCGTGCGACTCGTTTAACCGTGTTTCCTTAATGCCGCAAAACACCCAGCAAACGGGATCCTCGTAGCACGCAAGCCTCGAAAACGTCAATTTCAAAAGTTGCCAGTTGCCACCAAACTGGACATAAAAGTGGCCAATTAGCCGTGGAATCTTATTTAATAACTGACTACCGTATAAACGCCATATTAAAAGACACGAGAACCGTTAAGTGGGATGCGTATGCGACGAGCGCAGCAGTTTCGGTGGTTTCGTCACCATCGGAAATGCGACTGGTTCAGTTTTTGTGGTTCTCTTGATGAGGCTGGGAGTAAGTGGAGCAGGTCGCTGGCGCCGGCGCACCACGCCCCGGAGCACCCGGGCACCCATTGCGACCAACGTTAATTACTATCTAGCCACAACTCTTATCTAGCGACTCAGGAATCCTGCACCTGCCGATTTTAAACATTTTGTACACGATATTAATTCGGCTTTGAGTCTGCTCACGTGAATCGAGCAAAAAGCGGTCTTGCTTATGTTAATATCCTTGAATACATCCATAAATTATCTAGGCAGATCATGCTTAATTAATTGCATCGTCATTAGATTAAAGAGGATTACAATGAGGTAACAAATCGTCCAATAAACAAGTACATAGGTATAATGTAAACTCCTCGACCTTTGCCAGGCGAGGGGAGCTGATTTATAATGGCTGTAGCACAAAATACATGTTTACACACAAGACTACTTCGAAATTGGGTGTGCTACACTAAATAACTAGTAGAAATTAACCAGTCGAAAGATCCGAAATAATAATGGGGCCCGGTTATTTTTATTTTGCTTTAATGATAGTAATAGGAGCGGGTGTAATGGCTCGCCCCGTATTCGTGGGAAGCGTATATCGGCTGACGTAACACCGCATATGGATAGAATTTGACTGGAACATAATCTTTAGGTTTATTTCTTAACCTAAATGAATAATGGCTTCTAGAGTGCACAATTTAATATCCTATTATACTGCTCTTGAAGTTTAAATGCGTTGACTTTAATAGCCTTTTTATACGTTTTTAATGATTTGAGAATCTAAAACACTTTTGGCTGGTGTAACTGTTTTTAAATTTTCAATTAAACTTGACATCATCTCATTAGTAGCTTGATGTCATGACACCTGCGTTTTGTTTAATTGATTTTCGCGGGTTTTATTTTAGTTTTTTTTTGTCCTTGTTTCAGATATACAAAGCCGCAGTCGTTTGCGGATTGTATCGGAAATGAGTTGCCATTGGGCTGGGAGGAGGCCTACGATCCTCAGATCGGGCCATACTACATCAATCATGTCAATCGTGAGTACTATTTTTATTATGCTCATTATGTATGTTGTTCATTATTCAGTTTATGAAGGAATATTTATTGATAATGTAGTGAAGATATGCTTTGACATAAGTAACTAGGTAATGCAATGTCTTCTCTGACATACGTAGGTATGAAATATATGTTCAAATCGCAATAAAAGCTATAAGAATCCAGATTTTTGAATACTGATGTTGTCCATTCACTATCGTTTCCTGCGATAAATTTTCTTGCTGCCGTTTAATAAATGGCTTCGATTGCGTATTTTCACTTGACTATAACTCATTTTAACACAAAGAATTGTTTGTAAGCCTGCAACAAGATACCTTATTTATGTCGTTCGGTTTATTCAGTATGGCTGGATGAAAAATGCTCCACGCAGGGGGCTTGAGAAGGACTTTAGTTATACTGTATGAATTATGGATCAGCGCGATTCATGGCTCGCCTGTAGAATGTGAAACCTACCATAGATTCAGTCTCGCTATCATATTGGTATCTAGTCGAGAGATGGCGTTAAGTGTCTCATGAATTTCAATTTCTGTCTCAGCCTCATTGTGACCAAATACGTGGTGCAACCAAGGACCTGTCATAGGCCATGTATTCTTGTAACTTTTTAACTTTGCTTTGATGAATGAATCTCGTTATACTCAACGCTGTTTCTTGAATATTAGATAAAGTAGAAACTCAAAAGTATAGGTCTTGTGTGTGATATCAAGCTGTTTATTTAAAGGCTGTATCACTGCACAAAGTTGCACAATGTCCTCTGTTTCAATTTGAAATCTCTAAGCGCGTTCAACGGCTCAGCTTCTAAGCCGTTCTAAGGCTTACTGTTGTGTCTTAAGGTTCTTAAGTCTTCAACTGTATCCTCGCCTGGCTAGCCTGTAAATAAGTCGCCTTATGAATGGAATGCATATATTTTATCTACGTAGGCTATTAGAATTCAATTAGTGTGCAATGCATGCGTTATCTTCGCGACGTCAGAACAGGTATTCGTAAACGGCATATTATACATATGATTATACTTTATATCATAAACCTCCTCAAGATAGCAATGGGTGTCGTATTTACTTGTTGTGCTTAAGGTTGGAGAAAATGTGTTGTTTATACGTAATGTAGGTATTTCTTATTTTAAATTTGTAGTTATAATATGCTTGCGTTTAAACTGGTTTGTTTGATGTAATAAAATTCTTTCCTCCGCATGCCATTTAAATTGTATAACCTTTATATAGTTTGGATACCTATTTAAAAACATAATCAAAATTAGTGCCACACAGTGTAACATATTTTTTTATACAACTCTATATAAGTAAGAAATGCGAAAGAAATTAAAAACGTAATACCTAAACCCGGGTCGTCGATGTAAAACTTGTTACCAATCTGCGGCGTGTGAACAGACGCTAACGGTTCGCGAACGCAGCGAGCCCGCATTTTCGCACGATGCTCGGGCGCATACCTATACATTATTTATAAGCTCAAGAGCTTTTCCGACGTTTTCTCAGCTTTTTCAACAGATACCGACCACCCAACGACGTTCGTTATCTCTCCACTGTTATCGTGATGTAGATGTGTCGATATGTGCCACTGTTTTAACAAGGCACTTGTAGAAGAGCCGATTGTCGTGTGTTTCGTACTTGTTTATTCTTAAAATGTTGTAGTACCTGTACTTACTTCATTAGCTGTATCAGTAGTCTTTGTCGGCTCGATAACTACTCTGACACCAGAGTTGGTGAGATTCAGTTGTTGATCTTATAGTCCACACGAGAAGAAGTAGTTATAGTCATCAGAATGACTTCTTATTTTAATGAATGTTTTCAAACAGCTATTCTGTTAATTTTTCTTGTGTATAAGAATCATGCCTTTTGACGTAGATTGTAGACAAATATCATAAATCCATTTTTATGATTCCGTTTTTCAATGTTACTAATACAATAATACTTCTTCTTCTTATCGTTTCGTTGGCATTCAGAGCCTGTCAGTTTTTTACACATTATAGGTTTCTATCATAGCATGATATTGAACTAGATCTTACGATCATTCTAATAGAGTACCGTTCTTAATATGCAATTGAAACTATTCTGGCCTTGGAATATGAAATAACATTTCAATTAGTTAATGTTGTAGGTTAATTTGTGTTTTGTTAGTTTTACTGCCATGAGATTCTGTTTAGAATACTCGTCAGAGTCGAGCATTATGTTGCATATTCATTATATTATCATCAACGTTTGTTAAAAATGGATCAGCTGTTCGTTACCGTAAAACTATTATTATGTTCTGCTTCTTAATCTTGATTTTGGTGAGTTTCAAAAAGACGTTGTTTTCTTTATAGATATTTCTTGGATTGTTTGTAATGTAACTGTAACCGTAATTATTTTATTTAAGTAGGTAGTGATTAATAATTCTTAATGTAAATGATATCTTGTACAATACCTTTACTTTGAATATAAAGTTTGTAATACCACGGTTGGTAATGTCGGCCATTGACCTTACAACCCACACGACAGAAGAAGATAAACTTTGATGCTTTTAAACTTTTAAATTATAATTTTGTTCTATTTCTTGTAGGTGTAAGTTTTCCTAATATATTTGCACTGAGTTCTTTATTTATAATGTCCTTGGGACATTGCGATCGTAATTCAACAGGTTACACGCGCAAACGCAGGTTGTATGCGCATTTTGTAGGGTTGGTATAAGTAAAGTAAAGTTTCACGTAAATCTCGCGTTACCGGACAGAATTTGCATCGAAATCCTATTCTAATAAGTCAAAGTCTTGGGTTTGGCCTTTTAGAATTGTTTTATTATCATTGTTGTAAATTGCGGATAATGGTTTTATGGTTTCCAGTTCATTTATTGAATCTTAATTCTTGAGTTTATTGAGACAGGTTATGCTATGTTAGTTTCATTACCTACCTATGTTACCTATCTGATTACTGATTCTGTTCTTTAATTTTTTGACAGTTCTCGTTTTCAAATATCGTTAATTTTATAAATACTACCAGCATAGACGAAAATCATTACAAACTGTGATTTACATAAAAAACTGCTAATATTATGCAATTTAGGGGAACTACAGATTTCTAACGCACGTAAATTGAAAACGTTAGTAAATTCAACAAGCGTCTAACACGGAGTATCGTCCCTGTATTTAGCATATGCAAATGAAGGAATCCTTATACTGTAGCCAATGTTTCACTCATGTAGATAGCCAGATAGCGTCTGCATAGGCCTTGTGTTATCGTCACTTATCGACTTGCGTTCATTAGATCCTACGAAGATAGTCCTATTTGGATGTTAACATCTTATTACGGGTTCTTTATATGTTACTAGATTCACTATGCTAATTTTCATTTTGTTGTGCCTCTACCCTTTATAGGCGAAGATTCAGTGGGTCTATTTAAAGTTTATTGGCTTCTCTGGAATGTATTATGGTGCTTCCTAGCTCTAGGAAACTGGATAGATCCGTTCCTTGTTTTTATCACTGAATACTTCATCACCTTTCATTAGCAACCTAAGTTAATTGTTAAGTTTTATGTGCGGTTTTTTCACTTATCATTCACATTATTACTAAATAAGTAGTTTCAGATATATCTTATATGGTACTGGAAAAAGAACGAACTTTGTTGAAGCTAGGTCAAGACGAAACAAATAGAACGATAAAAAGGACATTTATAGGTTGTAGCATCAGATGATTACATACATACATGATTATATAAAATGATAAGAGACTTTTTCAAATGACTTCCACATTTTCTTTGCCACCTCTGCAATACCGTTATGGGCAATTTACGGAAATATCTTACGCAGATTGGCGGATCCTTTTATTACGATACCCTTTCAAATTCTAAAGGATTCTCAAAAGTCGATGGTAACGATGATAGAAGCACTTCCAAGAGCACTTTAGTCAAAATACAATGCGCAATTTTCCATAATTGCTAATGTTCACTATAATCCCTGTTCATAGACACAGCTCATACAGCGGATATTTAAAACTCATTCTGCAGAGAGTTTTATACCCATGCAGAATATTATTCACTGCTAATGTATCCAGTCGTTAAGTTTAATGAAATAAAACTTTGCTATCTTAGCTTCCACCTCAGGCGGCTGTTTTTCATATTAACTGCATGTAAATGCATTAACGTTATAAATAGGTTTGCCCTTTATAAATTTCCAAGTAACATGATTGTATCTTGATAGCTTTCATTCAAATAATACGTCTCCTTTGGCTTGGGAGAGTTGTGAAATTCGTTTTGATTTTCAAAAGTCGGATGAGGCATTTTTTATTTTCTGTTACGTTTCTACAAAATTCTTATTTGTAAAAGAGACTTTATAATAATGTAGCAGTATCCGTAACGTTGCTCATGTTGAGCTATCTTACCTATTATGTTAGGTTAGACTACTATTTTTTTTTCTACGGACATCATCAGTGCTATGCAAAGATTTTCGTTTATTGCAAATCATAATAGCACGGATTACTTAATTGTTACTAATAATAGTAACAACCGTATGCAAATTCATTCAGTAGTCCTCGAGACTTCCTTTATAGCTGATAAAAATATTAATCATGAATTATAATAATTTTCAAGAACATAACAGTTACGAAGCATATTTATCTCAAGGTTGTTGTGAGCTTCACACACGCCATTGCGTTTTTCTCGAACATTCCTTACTCTAATAATACCTTCTCCAATTTACATACCTATTTTATAGCCTCAAGTATCCACTATCTAGGTATGCGATCATCTTATACCTATTTATTGCGTATGGTGTATACGCCGGTCGAAACTGGCTTTATTTTACTCGGTTCTATGGGGCGAAATAAGAAAAGCGCATATTCTACATTTCGATGTAAGATAGTTGCAACATTGTAGACTGCAGGAAACGGGTGTGCATTATCATATTTTATTGCATTCTTGTTGTAATTAATTGACTTTGCTATCGGGGAATTATTCTTCTTTGATGCTGTGCGTGTGTTGGTGAATAAAGCTTTTGTTTTTGTCTTGTTATTAGTTGGTATGTGATAAAATATTAAAGGTTGTACCGTGCTGTTAATCTCCGAGGAATGTAGCGTCGTCGAAGTCAAAGGAATATGTTGGGGTATAAGGGAAATTGTTGCTCACTTGCTTTCTTATTCCTTGTAAGCTGTGTATGTCGTTTGTAGTAAATGCAAGTGCAGCGCGCGATGCAATGAGTTTGTGACTTACGTTTCCATCACTCAAACATATTAAATATTAATAGCGCTATTAGTGTCTCTTCTTTCAGCTTCATAAAAGAACGCACTGTTGTTTGTAAATCCAATATGTCGGTCTAATTCTCACTCAGTAGCAGAACATCATTCAGTCCGGGCCCTTTGAGGTCTTTCACTTAAAAATTTTCTCATCCCTTTTTTAAAAAACGAACTTCTTCAAAAGTACCGTCGTCACGTGGGCGGTATACATGTACGTACTACGCATGCGTCACACGTATAGTTTCAATATTGTCTCCAGTTAGATGGTCGCCGATATCCTTCCAAGTGCGCCTGGGCACGTGAGTACTGGTCACGATCACGATTTTGATTTGTTTACTACTGACAACAAAATAACTGTGAACTTTATTGTGCCTACCAGTTCCATGGTTAAATTATTTCATATTAATGTCCTAAGCTTTGGCCTTAAATTGTGAGTTAACTAGCACAATGTTTGTAATGGTTTTAATACTGTTCTAGCGTTTTCACGTTTTCGTTCAGAGATAAATGAAGATGAAAATAAAGCCTTAAAACGTATATAGACATTAAGTCTAGACTTCCGACGAGATATATAGAATCCTGTCACATAATTAGATGCAAAAAAGTTGCTAAATGGTTTGTGGTTAGAGAAATATCACATTAACAATGTCATTTTAATGGATACATATCTTTATTTTAGTGATTTAAATCTTATTTCAATTTATGCAGACTGATATACCAAGGTGTCATGGGTTAATGGTGTATTCTTGCTAAATGTAAGAGTTATAGTCAGCTCAGTAGATAGTCTTATTAAACATTATCATATCTCGAACGTTATCCGGTTTTCACACACATGCTTACCTAACCTGAAAATTTGCCAGGTACCGTCTTTTTGATAGAAGCGGCTACTAGTCTATTAAACAAGAACAATTTCCCAACAGGAATCAATCATGTCCATCTGCATTCCTCGGTCACACCGCGCATGCGTGGCGGTCAAAGTGCGCGGTCATCTTTCAATTATGGCTCTCAATTCTAGACGCAAGGCCGCGCGCTCCTAGTGATACTATTGCTCCTGCCTCAATCTGGATGACCTGATTCTGTTTAGGGTTCTGAGGTTTCTCTACTGCTTTATATTCTTCTTATCTTATAGATTCTACATCATGTCAGATTTGTCATCCCAGTGTTTTGTGCCACCCGGAAAGCTTTTATATTTCTGTCTTTTTATTATAATTTTGACCGTAATCTGTATTCTAGCTCTAACCTGTATTCTGTATGTTTCTACAGTCTGGTGATGCGCGGGTACATAGTTCATCTTGTATCCCAATTGGGGTTTAGTCGCGAGCTTATGTTATGTAATCTGTATTTTGAGCTGGACAGAGCAACAGATCAGATAGATTTTAACCTGCTGCTATTCTTGGTATTGGCTTCTATTCTAGAGATATAATAACGATTTGTATGTTACCAGCCCTTAGTCAGCTATCAGGTTGCCCTAGCAAGAATTTCAGGTGTCAACAAGGTAGTGGTCATAGATAAATATGATTAGCTCGCTAGTGACATCTTACCCCCTGGGATTATGGCAGAGTTTTTTTTTGTCTGTGGTTGAAGTATGGTTTCATCTAGATGTCTTAGTATGATATGAATACTCAGTGCTATCGCGTGCGAGTCCATCGGATGACTATCATCGCTCGTCATTGCTCACTAATTGTAGTTAGGTAGCAGCTAATCGCATAATCGAGCCGCATTATTGCGCGATGACTAATTGATTTTATCGTTACGTCCATGATTTTATTTATTGCTTACTGTGGGACGTTGCGGTATTATGCTTTTCTGGGGGTTTTTTGGCGTGTCAGAAAAAATGCGTGGTTGTACAAGATAATACTAATAGTGTTAGTAGGTATAACAAAATTGAGTGTCTCTTCTAAAATCTTTAACAATTTTGATGATGGAAATAATTCGTGTTTCTTTTTCTTCACTTTGCCCTTCTGTTATCTGATTCTTCTTTTAAGAAGAATTCTTTTATGACGTTTTTAATCTATTTTGAATTTAGTATACTTAATATTTAAGATTATATAAATGGGTGAATATCAAAACGTCAAGTTTGGTGGCAAACTTTCATAATATTTTTTCGTGAAAAATTGGGTTCCGACATCCTTTCGGATCCTTTTGGATCCTTTTTCATGTCAGAACCCAGGATCCTTTTGGATCCTTTTTTATGTCGGAACCCAATTTTTCACGAAAAAATAATATGAAATTCGCCACCAAACTTGGCACATTTTGATATTCACCCAAATATGTTGTTGAGTGTAGTTTCCTTTTAGAGTAACATAGATGAACTACTCACACTCATCATTGCTTTTAATTACTTTAGCTTTACATTTGACTCACATGATATTATTATGTATGTAAGTATGTGCACAAATTCACGGTATGTTATGTCGTTACGTTACATTTCTTATGCAAGTTAGTATAATATGTTTAGCATAAAATGGGTGGGTGTTAGGTGTTATACCAACTAACCATCCTCACCCCTGACACCTCACCCCAGGCCTATTGCCTTAAATTTTGTACCAGGTGAGAGCCCTCAGACCTCCCCATTTGTCCGGCCGAGTAGTTTATATCATATGCGGAAAATCTACAATAAATTGCGTCAAAAAAGGGTGTTATGCAAGTGCAGCGAAAACGTCTCTAGGAGTGAGAATGAGGGTTAAGAATATTAAGATAGGAAAATGTTTTCATCATCTTCCTAGCAGTATCCCGTTTTCCACAGGGTCCGCTTACCTAAGATTTGTCAGGTCCGGTTCTTTACAGAAGCGACTGCCTGTCTGACCTTCCAACCTGCGAAGGGAAAACCAGCCCAATACAGGTTAGGTGATATACCTCCGAAAATGCATTCTCGGGAATGTGGGTTTCCTCACGATATTTTCCTTCACCGCTGAGCACGTGATAATCGTTTATGATCCAAACATGAATTCGAAAACAAATTCGACAATCATTGGTTTAAGCCTGTAAGGCCTGTTAGATGTATGGAATGTTTGAACATATTTTTTTTATATAAGTAAAAAGTTGCAAATAGTTGGAATGAAACGTGTACGCAATTCAAGGGCCAAGTTCTTTATGTATATCGTAATTGTAAGCGATCGTAGAATGCATCGTGACATTATTTTAGCGTTTCGCACGATTAGCTAATTATACATTCACTATAAAAAGTATAAAAAGTCTTACCTAAATATCATGTTTCAAATTAATGCAACGATGGACTAATAACAATGGAGTCATATTTCTAAAACGTATCATCATAATGATTACTTAGTGTGCGAATCACTCCGACGCCTGTTTGTCTGTTGCATACAATGATGTTTATATATAGCTACATTATCATTTAACTATTCGACACATAGTGTTTGTTGGTCTCCAATTTTAAATAAGAAAACAATCGAAAACAATGCACACGGAAAAATATGCTTACGATATTTTTTTATGTTTTTGAATTAGGTAAGTTTTTAGCATAAGAAGAAAATGGTAAGCAGGAACCTAAGTACATATTTCTAGTTCACGAGAGTTTTATAGCTTTTAGGTATAATGTCAAAGTCTTGATCGGTATTTTTGGACGTGGATTGTGAGGTGGATTACCGACCTCATCAACCCTGGTGTCAGGGTTATTTTTGGACCGCCAAAGGCCCCTGGCATGGCTCATGGCATGCTCATAATACTACGTAAGAACGGCAACTCTCCGCTCCCCACCAGCGGCTGAGCTAGGTTTACCTCACCCCCTCGGTCTTACGCATACAGACGCGTGTACGATAACGTCTAAGTGTCTGTGTTGAACGAGGTGTTTTGTATGAAGTGTCCGGGGTGTGTTCATTCTACGCCATACATGTTATGTGTTACGCTTTTCATGTTTCGTTGTTTATTGAAATGTTGTTTGTCTGTTTGTCCACAGAGGTGACGCAGTTGGAGGACCCTCGACTAGAATGGCTGAGCATCCAGGAGGCCATGCTGAGGGACTACCTCCACACGGCCCAGGAGGCTTTGGAGGTAAGCCTAGCACATCCTACCTAACATCTCCTGTGAATCAACTGGATACCTCGTTGGTATACAACCTCTGTGATGCAAATCGTCTTGTTCATTTGCACGGGTAACTAATGTTATAAATGAGTTTCTTTTTTTGAATATTTTGCACCAGATGAAAAGCCCAATAATGATACCTTGGACAAATACTGGAATGATATCTTAATTTTAGAATATTCAACTGACATTTTAATATTTCCTGACAATAGTATTTCATAACATTACACATACTTTATTGCACACACAGGAAATACAAAACAAAAGAGAAATAGAAAAGTACAATAGGCGGCCTTATTGCTAAGTAACAATCTCTTCCAGGCAACCCTAGAGTTTTCTTTCATTAGAGTTTAGCAATCTTCTATCGTGGGTTGTGATGTATATGACTTTATCAACTCTGGCGTCAGGGTTATTATTGACCCGCCAATGGCCCCTGATATGGCTCATGTAACGAATTTACTATTTTCTTACATGGCAAATTATTTAAAATTTTGTACTTATTGTACTCGCTATAATACTTAAAATAAACATCATCAAGGAATTTTTAGATAGGTACAGTCATAGCCGTTACGATTACACTTGAAAGGTATAAAATATACAATTTAATGTATGTCAAATCGGTTATATAATGTAGAAATCAAAATATAAACTGGTAACACAGTATATAGTAACATAAAACTACCGGTTTTCTATCTCGATCTACTATTAATGTTTCAATAATAAAACTCATGTTATCGCACGATCGAATTAAAACTGCCTCTGAACTTTTATATTGTTACGAATGGAATAAAAAAAGGAAAGAAACATTTTAGTGACTTGTAAGTTCATGTACTGGCTGTAGGTGAAATGCTTAGAGTTTACGCAAAATGATTATATTTGTTACCTGGTTGATGGTTGCGATGATTGCGAGTGTGGAGTATCACCACAAACTATGGCTCACCTTTTGTGCTGTCCTAAGTGCCCTAACACCTGCACTATTAAAGACCTGTACGAAGCCACTGACAGTGCCGTAAGCGTGGCCAATTATTGGTCAGAAAAAATTTAGCTTCGATCGCCATCGACTCGCAAAGAAGAAGATTTGTTACCTACTACTTAATTTTTTATTGTTATACTTCTCTGCTAGTTGAGACTGAGCCTGAGAGTTACGAATAAAAGTTTACATATTACGTATACTCAATTGATGTTAAACATGTCACTTCGGAGACAAAAATGTACAAAAAAGAAAACAGATTTATTTTAGGTTTTTAGAAAAAAATGACATTTTGTAAATGCTATGTATTTAAAATAAATAAATTTAGCTCATCTTATAAGACATTAGCCCCGCTATCTCCCATAGCAATTTGATTTACTCATTCTGGGACATTCTGTAGAATTATATTGAGGACTTCAATGTCTATCCCCGTAGATAAACATTTGCTGCTTTATTTGCGCGAAACCGCGCAGTGTCTGCAGTGTGTCACATTGGACATGTCGTGAAAACGGACTATGATATTGGTGCCTTTTATTGGTGGATGTGAAACAGACACAAACTTAACCTAATTTTAGTTTGACAGCTATTACATCAATGTCATTTCTTACTTACAATACGTGCAAAAAAAAAAGATGGAGCTAATATGCTCAAATTACTTACCAACCTGTCACCATACGGTCCAACACATCCTTTGGATTTTGATACGGCTGCAAGTTAACCCATTGGAGTTACTGCCTACCCTTATAGGTACGGATTAGGCGAGTACTATGTATACATTGTTATGATAGAAAAGGAAACAGTTTGTATGTAGAGGAAATCTCATCGCTGCAATAAATTCTGAAATATCTTCAACTATTTGAAAGCTGCAGTACCCCTGAGTAACGTAAGCTATAATTTCATTTGAATATTATCATGTTATGAACAAAATAGCGGGTGAACAGCTAGTGTTATATGTCTATCTTAGTTTAGTTTGTCACAGGTCTTCTAATTTTAGTACGGCCTTCTCAAAAAGGTTTTTCTGCTTTATAGGGGCCTACCTATACAATAAGTTGAATAAATATATATCAATATATTCGATGAATCATTATGAGTGTAAAACCAAAACAGCTAAGTGGTTACAAAAATTATCGTATGACGACACTGAAGAATTATTACATATTTTGTCATGATTAAAATAAATTGCAATTACATGTATATTATATATCAGTCAGACCCTTAAACTTATTTATGAATCCTTTAAAAATCTACTTTGTATTCAATTTAATGATTAGTTATAAGAACATTGTATTTACTCTTCTCACACACCCTCTCACAATCACTCACGTACACTTACATCTTACACAAAGAGAGGTTCACAACCTTTTGTATGATAGTAACTTTATTGTAACTTTTTTGTTGACTCTGTCGGAAACATAGGATTGTATGCTGGCTATATTTTTGTGTCTTTCTCCAGGAGAGAGGCATCATAGACTGAAATACAAGTATTTATATACTTAGTCGGCTATGGTACCTACTCAATTATATTCATGTCAATTATGCTTAACTTAAGGAAAACTATGTACCGATATTTTTGTCAATAAATATTATTATTATTATTATTATTATTATTATTATTCTTTTTTAATTAAAAGAAAGTCTCTTTGCTGACGGTATTAAGATAGCAGCTTGATTATAAGAATTTAAGATTTAACAAATCATCGACGTCTTACTATAGATCGTATCAGGCTACTGAGTGACTGGTAAAAATTACCACAGATTATAATATTCGATACTTTTTTTAAACCTCACAATTTATTACATTTCAATCTTTTCGATTGGGAGCATTTATAACGGGCAGTACGAGTTTGTCGATGACATTTTAGTAATTTATTTTTTATTTATCATCTATGTTTTTGACAGTATTAATTTTAACTTTCGAATTTTATAGTCACGTGTGCGTAAATTAAATTTTTAAGTTTTAAATCTTTTGGAACTTTTGTAGGGTTCCCACTATGGGACAAACGTCCAATAGCTAATCTAAAATCTCATTTGATCCGACTTCTTGGCAAAGTTCTCCTGATCATTCCACTCTTCTCTATTCAAACACACAGAAACAAGAAAATTAAGAAAGTTTTTATAATAATTATCCTATTAGGATATTCTGTTTTGTGTGTGGAAAACGGTTATCTACCTGTAAGAGGGTATTTTACTAGGTCAAAGATAAAATTTTAAAATGCTTATGTAGTAAAAGAACACAGCCTAACATGATCCAAAATCTATCTCATTTTTCAATGTGACTATTTTCGAATTTGAATTAAGTAACAATGAGTTCGATAGTTGACCGCTTTTATTGACTTCATACGGACAACATTTCCATACAAATTCAATACGTTTTCGTTTTATCATTTCGAAAAAAGTATCTCATTGCACTAAGTTGTAACATGACCTCATAACAATTGGCTACGTGACAGTTTTCGGATAAGAATTTTAAGTTACAAACGCTTATTTTATACCTCTTAAAATATTTTATTTCCTCGTAAAACCTTTAACAGAAAAAATATAAATATTTCTTCATTAATTTCAAATTTCGAATCGATTGGTCACGTGACATTTTCCCAGTGACGTCACATTTCAATAAACAAAGAATCTGTCAAACTACTCGTCACTTCAAGTGACTTTCAACCTGACAGATAGATTTTGTCTATTTTGTGATATGTGTCACACAAAGCTCTAATATTAAAAAAATGCCTCAATAAAAAATAAATGATAAATATCAGATTTATTTCATATACTTAGTTACAACTGTCAAGTAGCGAATTAACCATAAAGGACAAATTTAAATCTTCCTAATATACCAGTAACATAAACCACACCCTGTACAATTCATTATGATCGTCACTAATGGAAGATGAACGTATAAAACTTCATAGTAATTAAAACGCGATACAATCTTTGTATTGGGGCCCAAAGCATTAGGTTCCGAGGGGCACGAGATAAGAGTGGAATGCGATGGGCTGATAGTGGGTTGATATCACGGACTGACAACAGACACGTGGTGTACGCTGCGGCCAAGTGGTGATTGCCGTATGAGTAAATCTACCATTATGATTATTGTCTACAATAATAAGAAAATACCCCACTGGGGAACGAAACTGGGACGTATATCAAGGGGATCCACCTTCTATATCACCAGGTTCCAGACAACCTATCTCGGTCGAGAATTAGATAAAATTGGGGTTGGGGGGGGGGGGGGGGTAATGACCCCTGGATCCTCTCCTGTTAGTACCCCCGCCGGTCAAGACGAACTGGAGTAGGATTTCCAAGCGAAAAAATGCGCGTAAGTAAATCCATTCCAATACGACCCAGACGGTGACAAACTGGAGTAAGATTTCAAGGGTAGGGTAGGTATGTTAACTACCATTTCTAAATACGCAACCGGGACCTCTGCTTTGGTAGTCAAGATTTCTAGCAATCTGTGTACAATGTCAATGCTTCCACGCACAAAAAAAACATAACTTTGACGTAATAAATAAGTAAAATCGCCCTTCAAAGTAAACGGATCAATTACAAATATTTCACGACTCGACAATGACCGGGTGTGGTACAAAAACTTTAATGTCTTGGACATGGAATGACCCACAGTGCAAGGCTTTGTAAATACCAAGGTTCCGTAGTTAAATTATTTTGTACAAAAATGTTTTTTTTAAGTAGTCCAATTCTAAGTAAAGTAGTGTACTTCTCTTTATGTACTTACACGTATCTTTTTTTTAACTTTTCACGCCTGAACCGTTGGACCGATTTACTTAAATGCAAATTGGCACAAAAATAGATCAGACATTAGGACCTTGGCGTGATCAATGACATGTACCAGCGACCCTGTCGCATTATCATATTAGACATTTAGTGAGACTTACTTCAATTTGTCAAAAAGTTAATGTGACATGGTGTGGCGTTCTGGAACGCACGCCTTATTTAATAGTTTAAGTATTAAATAATAAAGTTATTACTACGTTTCGTTACTAGTTTGTGAATGAATATTATCATTCTGGCAACACTGTTGTTGCCGCGAATAAAACCTGTCATTCGACACGCACTGGTCTATATGGATATTGAAAACTGAAGACAAGGCTTAGGCCTATTTTGATCGTGAATTTCGAATATTACATTACTAAAGTCAAGGCTGTATGGTCCTCAAATTTGAACAACAACAACACTTTTTGACAATTCAGGATTTCTGAAAATATAACCTGACGAACATTTACTTCGGATTTCCATTTACTCCGACATCCTCACCCTGGCAAGAATTGGTCGGCTTTTACAACACGATCGAGATATATCTAAGCCGCCAAACTGGTACTAAAGAGTATGCATTATTAATGCCTACCGTACCTACTTTTCAGGTACCTACGGACTTTTATATATTCCCACGAGATAGGAAGTAAAGAGGATCCATGCGGAGTCGTGGACGGCACAAAACTCGATGCATCTAATAGGTAACAGATTGCATCGGGAATTTTTGAAATGTTCATTTATTTGTCATGCAATCATTGAAACAGTCGCGGCGCCGCGTTGCTCAATTTCGTACAAACTCCCGTTTTCCAGCCCGGAACGCTATATTACCGCCCTTTGTGCATTAACCTTAATATATCCCGCGCATCTGGCAGACGTCTGACTGGGAGGTCACTACTTGCCTACGACCTGTCTGTGACGGCGAGATAACCTTCGTTTGACGTCAATGATCGATAACCATTCGTAAACATTGATACCAGATGGATTAGTTCCTATGCTGACCTTACACCTCGTTAATGTTGTTTAAAATACAGAGATATCGTATCATCGGTATGGTATTTTCCGAAGAGATATGGGGATTTATTTTTGTAGTGTTGTTGATGACTATGCGTCTATGTGTAAACTGTCAACACATTGCAAACTTTATTACAGTAGGATTACAGTGTGTAATCGTCGTGTTTCCGCACAGAAACAAATGCAAATTGCCATGTTTATAAATTTTTAGATTTATCCTGTATCAGAATTTGAATTTAGAACGAATTACTTAATTGTTGTTTTATTGTGCTTCCCGCGTGAACAAAACGACAATAAAGTTTAGTTCTGAATTCAAATTCTGATACGCGATAAATCTATAATAATTGATGAACACGCAAAATATTCAAACAGTCTTTAAAATGTTCTTGATTGTTGATTCAATGAAGATTATCCATTGGGATAATCTTTCCCCGTGATAGAAAGTCAATTTTCAAAGGACTGTTATACGTGTTTACATGAAGAACATTTTTTTTTGAAGTCGGTTAAAAAGTATAGTTTTATTGAACTATGGAAAGTTAACTTTATTGAAATTGGGATTTGGAACTCAAATTGTTTGTTAAAGTAAATTATAGTTTTGCTTCTAAGGTGCTCAACATACCGACATTATTGTACTAGCAGACGTACTGTTATTGCTGATTAACCATATGATTCATCAGAGTAATTGTACAGACAGATTTTACAAAATGAAAAACGACTTATTTAGAGAAGAAAAGCATATAAAGAAGTTGTTTTATAATCCTAACCAAAAGGATAATCCGGCATAGTGATTTCGACAATTTCCCCATCGGGAATCGAACCCGGACATCCAACCTTCTAACCACACTTAAACACCGGACCTCCAAATCATGAGTCCAACATTTTAACCACACTTATACAGCCCCCGCGATCTAGTGGACAAACCAGTGTCTGTAAACGTGTTTATTGGGAATAATGACAAGATAGAAATTACTTGGGCCCCTGCGCTGCGCGCCTCGAGAGTGATTAGTAATTAACTACGTGAGTTGTCTGGCTCATATTTTTTCCATAAATAAACCTAAAAACTACATTTAGTACATGTAAGCGTCTACGCTCACGTAGTGTTAACTATATAGGTAGTGCGTGAGTCAATTATTCGGTAAGTTGTTCCCAGTAGCGGTCCATGAATAGACTGCGCATAGTCGATCTATAAGAGTTTAAGGAATGCATCCGAATTGGCACAGCCGATGATGCTACTAATCTTCACGCTAAAACTGGCTACCCCCTTGCGGGATGGATATAAAACACAGGCATGACAAAGTCATGCTTGTAATTTGATGACAGGTAACGTAATTTTTGTCACTAATAAATTATATTTTCAGTTTCACTTTATAAGGACACAAAGTTATCAAGTAACATCTGGTTGTACTACTCTCTTACAAGAGCGGTTTCAAGAGAAAAATCTAATTGTCTTCGTTTTAGTCTTCTTCTTCTATCGTGTGGGTTGAGAGGTAGAGTACCAACCTCATCAACCCTGTTGCCAGGGTTACTATTGAGCCGCCAAAGGCCCCTGACATGGCTCATGTAACGACTACTTACTTACATCAGTAAGTAGTAACCGGGACCAACGGCTTAACGTGCCTTCCGAAGCACGGATCATCTTACTTAATTTTGGATAATCAGGTGATTAGACTGTAATGTCCTAACTAAACTAGAGACTACAAAGTAATTTTTGTGATATGTCCGCAACGGGAATCGAACCCAGGACCTCCGGATCGTGAGCCCAACGCTCAACCATTGGGCCACGGAGGTTTCGGTTTAGTAGTCCATCCAGACATTCCTTCTCAGCCAGCGAGCAGTTGTGCAAATTCTAATTTCATTATTTAAATCGCGTAACATACCTACTAGACACAATTATACCTAGATGTCCGTGACTTAACTGTTAACTGCACACGGGACATCTTCAAACAATTGCATAAGCACGATCAAATACTAAACACTTAATATTCTATTGGCGTATAAAAATTTGCTAGCTTGTACTTGACAATATCAAGCACAATACCTACTAGTGTTGACCAGTATCCCGCATTGGGTATGAAGTCCCGTATTCCAGGCACTTTATTATTCTTTCTTTAATATCAGTGACTAGTATGGTACGGGTCTGAATTACTGAATAACCCGAGGTTCTATAAACCTTATTTGAAAATTTAAGATTAAGCAACCCTTACGATTTTATTAACGAATGGGATATGCATTGTTTGAGATGTTATTATCACAAACACATAATACCGGATTCTTATCGCGTTATTGTCAGGTATATGAGACTCCCAGTATTGCAACAGTGTTGCAAGTGCCATGATCACGGGACGACTGATGAAATTGGAGTGGAGTAGGTGGAGTCTCATATTCCCGATAATAACGCGGTATTATGTGTTTTAATTAAAAATGGGATATGGTTTTGTTTCATATATTTATGTATTTTATTTTCTCTGCCATTCACTAAAATGTTTCATTAATGAAAAGCTAAGTACACTATTGCTATGCAGATAAGTGTTATAATGAAGATCTTGTAAATATGTGAAAAATATTTTTCTTCGACAAAGTAAGGCAAATTAATTCCTGAATCAGCCAAGTCCCGCTTTTGATCCCGTCCCGACTTTTTGCTTAACGTTGTCAACACTAGTAGCGACACTATTGCTACGCCATGGTATGCGCATATGCAAAACCACTAACATATTCACTCCAAAACCAGCTTGCTTAGATAATTTCAATCTTATAACTTACCATGAAGGATGATACGTATTTCTAGTAATGTTATAATGTGAAGTATTATTTAAAGTACTCTTACTATGGCCATGTCGTGTCGCAAGGATGTGACTTGGAATGTTTTGTAATAGCCTGCTTAGTGATTTTGTTTTGTTTAGACATAATGTCTCTTGTCGTATTCATGTTTATTTTTTGCCTTGGGTTTATTCAGGTTGTGGGAACTAGGACATTTAATCTTCTTTAGAAGACCAGTTCACTTTCGATCCCTAGTTAGGTTAAGGCTTTCTAGCCTTAACTTACAGGCTGATCACCTGATTGTCCAAAAGTAAGATATTCCGTGCTTCGAATAGCTTGTTAAGTAAGTAGTGGTTACATGAGACATGTCAAGGGCCTTTGGCGGCTCAATAATAACTGACACTGGGGTTGATGAGGTTGGTAATACACCTCACAAGCCTCACGATAGAAGAATGGATCGATTAAGATTTCGCTACGTTTATATATACAAACTTAGCAGATAACCACCTATCAGGGTAAATACAACCACAAAGTCATCGGTAAAACATGCTACGGTTTGTGGTTTTTCTGTTATAAGATATTGTCATTAATTTATTTATTTGACATTTGACTCTTATGTTTATAGAGATAACGTACTTGATTTATCAACCATAAAATACGTAATTTTTGAAAGAAAGTGGTTCATGGAAGCTTGGCGAATGGAAAGTGATATTCCGAGACCGTTATCAAAAATCAACTAATGTAACGGATGTTGTTTGAGAAGCGATTTATCCTGTTTTACGTAAAATTCGATCACGTTTGTGGGTGCTCAAAACTTGTGACAAATATTGGATGAAATAATTTTCAAGACTTCAAAATGAAAACTACCCTACGTCCCAATTTCCAAGAATCTCTGACCTTCATATGGGTTATCATTGTCGACCTGGAAACCTTTAATAGGCTTCGCACTTAGGTGGGCCGGAGTAAGAAAAACTTGTTGAAGCGCGGATTCATAGAAGATTCCAACTTAGCGTTGAACTATATCTGGCCGAACAGCATCGCACTTTCCTATGCCTTTATCCTTTTCTGTCACTCAGAATCGTCATTTGTTAGAGCGAGATCGGCGCAATCGACGAGGCGTTCGGAGTGCAGTCGTACTCCCGCTCTTTATCTTTGTTCAACGTTATAGAGTTCAACCCTTATATTGTGAATGTAGAACGGTTCCCCAGAAGATTCTCCTTCCCGCTCTGTGGGGGGGGGGGGGGGGGTCTATCTAAGTAAGTCATCGGCTCGAAAGGAAGAAAAAGAATGGTAACTTTAATCTTTACTGTCATGATCTGCATGTCTCTACGCCTAAGGTGAACATTGTATTGCTGTCGACTCGCTGTTTTTATTTAAATGCCGCAGCTAGCAAAGTGAGAATCTAGCAAATTACAATTATACCACGACCCCTCCTACCTCATAACTGACTTGCCGTGAAGATTACTATGCCATTTCCGCTCCATTAGATGACTAATAATCAAACTATCCCGAAGAACCTTCGCAGAAATTGTAAAGTCTTGATTGAATGAGGTTTTCTTAGAAATGATTCTCGCTATATCTAATCTATCTATAAACATGTTGGATTCCAAAAAACGTGAACAAAAATTTAAATTAATATAAATTGCGCATTTCTTTTGGACAATATAAACATATTAATTTGCTGCTGCAATTTCAACAGATTAAAAAAAATGCTCTTTTTTAATGTCATTATTTCCCTAGCGTTGTCCCGTTCTCACAGGATTCGCTTACCTAATCTGGAGATTTGACAGGTCGATTTGACGAACCGGCGACTTCACAGTGGCAGACAAGCATCCTTCCAACTAGGTTATTGTGGCTTCTAGAGTTTTTTCATTTTTATATATAAATGATATCAAATATTGAGTATTGTATGGCCATTAACTCAATACCAGAAAAGCAAAATAAAGCCCGTGTAGTATTTTTTTTTACAACTGTAAAATAAAGATACCTCTTGGTGACCTATCAATAAAAAGTTGGTTCTCGTGCAAAACCATTATATACTATTCAAGAAGCCAAAATCCATCTATCGAAATACAAAAACAATAAAGGAATAAAAAATGTATCAAATGAGGTAAATTTGTACTGTGATATGTCATTTCGTTACCTAAGAACCTAGAAGTTTCTTCGGTGGTATTTTCCCACATTTCCTTTTGGCAGCATTCCTCATTCCTCAAACGTCTGTAGTTTCCTGCACCTTGTTCGGAATCCGTGCCCTGCTGCCAGAGCCGTAGCTAGGTGGTTTACAGCCTGGAGGTTACAACAATTTAGGCCTTTTACTCCTTCCCTTAAATCTCGAAGCAGTTTATCTTCATTTTCCGTATGTCCCCCCTATTAGCTGTCAATTTCACGCTCTCTTATTGCAAAAGTATTTAATTCGAGTCAGTTAAATTCTCGAGATATGATCAAAATAATTATTACAGGTACCTATAAGTACCTAATTATGGCAAAACAATAAGAATGAATTGGAATTTTGGCAAGGGAGGAGGATAGGTCTACGAGGCCTTAAGTTTGCAGCCCCGGGGCAAAGCCTTGCTTGGTCTCTGAATACTGGGTACTAACTACGCCACTGCCAAGCTTCCTAGGTAGCGTGTTCGTGGAAGGTCTGCGCGCCCTCTCGCGGAGGTTCTGGGAAATGCGCGTGCGCGCCCATCGCGCGATGTTGTAGGAACTCAACTTATGAAGCTATAATTTTAATTTAATAAAGTTATATATCTGTTCCGTACTTGGTCGGTTAGCTGCAAAAAGATGACGATGCAATGTAGGTTTTATGTCGCTTTATCGTGCCGGGAATGTTGTAGAAGACTAAGATTGTGTTGGTTAACTGTAACTTCTATACTGTATCTATAAGTAAGAAAAGTTGTAGTGATCAATGACGACAAAGTGTCCATACCAATTATGGATTTGTATTGTAGATACACGCTCCAGTAGGAACAGTTTATGCATTTTAAAAACATCAAAGGCGCCTTTTTCGAGATATTTTTAAGTACCTATATGAAGGCTTGGCTACTTATAGTAAAATGAATTGATTAACGTATAACACGATTAACGTATATTCTCATCTCTAACACTTGTGTAATTGTAGTGTAGAGTAACACGACTCCATAATAAATCAGTAGGCATTATAGGATTTGTATTACATTTCCACTTCGGTAACCCAATATGTACGCGTTCATTATGTTGACAATATGACGTCATCTGTCTGTTTCTCCGTTATCTTGTCACTGTTCAGCCTTTTGGTTATTATTAGTTAGTAAAAGCTTGATATGATGTGAAGGTAATATAAAAATAGAAGATTAGTTTTCATTTAAGTAGTTAAAGCTTGACGGATACAGAGATGGGAGATTGGGAAAAATGTTGGAAATTGTGTTTTCAATTGCGACTGCTCATTCCGGTATTACGGGAATTTATTTACGTAACATAACACAGCATCACGCCTGTATACCCAAAGGGGTAGGTGATGTGTATATAGTTTAAACACATACTCCTCATCAGCCATTAACCGCCATTGCCATTAAACGTGCACAAATCCTAAAAACCGCGTGATATCAATTAAAAATCCAAAAATGAAATATGAATTTAAACTAATAAAGTTGAATTCAGTGGTTTAAAGCTCGAGCAGGGATTCGAACTGGTGACAATATTAGTAATAATAGATGTTTGATTGACATAATATTATTCCTAGAATTAAAGTACCTTCTTACTCAAAACGTTTTAGGCATAGTAACTAAAAGTATAGCCAGGCTCTTATAAAGAGATAACAATGTGTTTATAGGACAAAGTTAGACGTGAATTAGCATATAATTAGTGTTCGAACCTCAAACGTTAAAACCAAAAATTAATGTGGCATTGTCAAGCGTCGCGAATTCTGTTTAGCAATACATTTATTCAAATGGTGCCCATAACAAACGCTAATACATATTTAATTGCACACACCCTGCGCTTGCGCGTGTCTAGGGCTTGCGAGCGATCAGTATTAGGTGTTTTCATTCTTGGGCTCGGAATTCCAAGAAAGGATTCAGACGGGATGGGATTGGATCGCGTTGTATGGTGATAATTGTGATGACTTCAAGCTTAATCTTAAGGCTATGTAAATTATTTACACGATAAAATATGATTAACATCTAAAACATAAACAATGTTTGTGAAGTACGAGTATATGAGAATTTCCCTGTTATACTAATCAGTATATCTGTAATTGACAGGATAAGTCACTCTTAAGTAATAAAAAAACTTGCTGGATAATTGAAAACATTTGCATTTAAGTGCTTTAGTTTTAATTTCCGTTCACAAGATCCCGGTTCAAAGCATGACAATTCCGGATTTAGTAATTTTCAGAAATCACCCTGAAATTCCGGCGTTACGAAATCGCGGAATACCGGCCTGCAAGCCCTATGGACCGGTTGTGGGTTATGCTGTATAATTTTGTATCAAAAAGTAAAAAAGGGTTTGGTATATTTTGATTTTGATTGTGATGGTGGGTAATTGAGGGTTTGGGGGGTATTATTATGGGTGACCTTCGTTCCTGGAAGGTCTCTGGACAGGTGGAGGAATGGGCTCCCAGACTTTTTACTTTTTCTTTTCGGTCGCGTCTAGATGATTGAATAGCGTGATCTGTGAAGGTTTGACCCTTTGCTGGAGGCAAGTTTTGGGGAAACTAATGCTGGTCTTTACTTAAATGGATGGAGATTGGATATTTTAGCTGAGCTACCGAAAGTGGTGTTATTTTCTCGAGTGTCCGTTTCTTAAATTTACAAATTGTATTTGATAGCGAAACGTCGATACGTTCTTAATTTTCTCTTAATAGGAGACATCTGTCTCTTATCTTATCGTCTTGTAGTATCGTGTTTAATAAGTTATAGACATAATGCATTAAGGAATAATTCAAGATGAGTATTTATTATGCATGCGTTACAACTAAAATTACATTTTTATCTACGTTTTGTCACGAAATGTTTTAAAGCTAATGGCTGCTTAAAATTTAATATCATAATATGTAAATAATGTGCATGTGATTAATTCACTCGTTTAGGTACACAGACTCACGCCCATAATCCCTACCTGGTTTGGCAGACACTTATTCGCATTGAAACCTAAGGGATATGTTGAATCGTATGGTAGAACAGTCCATTAGGTGCGGAGCACTGACTTGCTCAGTAAGCAGTAAGCAGCACCCGCGGTATGGGTTGCGTACCGAGCGTATAGCCGTTCAACCAATAGCCGTGCGACGTTTATCCACGTAGATAGCATTCCTTGCGTCTATTGGTCAAAGCTCTCGATACAACGCACCGCGCGCGACTAGATACCACTGCCGCTAGTGCTGGTGTACACATTATGCCTTTTCTTTACTCCTAGTCCGGCAGAGAAGCAATTTCACGACATTACGTATTACTCTTCACGTCATCGCACCATCCATACATGTAAACCATTTGCGTACAACTTACTATAAAAATTAGACACGATATTATCGTGTTTTTACGAGGTACGGTACGATAACGTTCACTTGCGTACGTACGAATTTTACGGTGTACACCGCAAAATCATAATTTGTTACGTAACATACCTTCGGATCTCACAACACGTGTACTTAGATTTAAAAAAATACTCTCGGAATGTAATATAATATATAAATAGCCTATATACGTCCCACTGCTGGGCACATGCCTCCCCTCAATTAACCGGAGGGGGTATGGAGCATACTCCACCACGCTGCTCTACTGCGGGTTGGTGGAGGTATTTTTACGGCTCGGGAATGTAACACTAGAATATTATATTCCGAACATCTTGAAGTTTTATCTATGGGAAACTGCAAACGTGTAGCCGTGGGACATGACTGTGTATTTTGTACATCCCTTACATTTTAAAAAGCAATATTTTGTAATAAACAGCGAGCACAGTCGTCGCAAAATACAGTCGGGTTAGACAGTAAATGTCCAATCAAACGGGTCCGGTAATATAGAGTCGCTACTGTACTCCCAGGTTATATATTGGCTTTGGTACTTGCCTTGATTATGATATACCTTCGAATAGGGATGCTGATCGCTGCTATTTAGTATCCAGTAACTGCTACTTGGAACTTGTCGTATGTATAAATTGAATGTTCCCTTCTGCTCGATTCTTCTTGCTCGGTGAGGTGTGGGTACTTAAGTTCATCTTGCGATTGATGTACCTCTGACTCATAAACAGCCTATATACGTCCCACTGCTGGGCACAGGTCTCTCCTCAGTTAACCGGAGGAGGTATGAAGCATATTCCACCACGCTGCTCCAATGCGGGTTGGTGGAGGTGTTTTTTTACGGCTAATAGCCGGGACCAACGGCTTAATATGCCCTCCGAAGCACGGAATCATCTTACTTTTTCGGACAATCAGGTGATTCAAGCCTGAAAAGTCCTTGCCAAACAAAGGACAGTCTCACAAAGTGATTTTGACAATGTCCCATCGGGAATCGAACCCGGACCTCCAGATCGTGAGCCTAACGCTCTAACCACTAGACCATGAAGGCTGTTAGGTACCTCTGACTACCCCAAGGTATTGATTGAACTAATCAAAGACATCATAAATCGTCTGAAAGAGACGTATAAGGCCAATGATGATGATGATTGCTTTCTATTCCGTGTTCTATTCACAGAAAGGTTGGATCAATACATAATGTCATTTCTTTTGAGATGATAATATACATTTTAAAGAAATCCCCCTTTTTTATAAAACACTAAGTTCCCGTACTAGTACTCGTCTATCTAGAACTTATCTGGCAGATAGGCTATCACTATCAGTAAGTAGTGAAATACCTAGGTCCTTAGCATTACTATTATTTCTATTAAAAATATTGTGTTCCCGGCTACCCCAATTCGGACATAGTCGTGGGCTTATGTTTTGCCTGTTCCCGGCTAGTTTCTGAGCTCATCCCTATCTCCTAGATTATAGGTCTTGTAGGTTTAAAGTCGTAAATCTAAATAGTTGCATGGTCCACCATTACGTCAGGTTTACAGCTGGCAATCTGGAGATTTATCCTGTTAACAAATTACGAGGGTCATTAAACCTTGAGTTTCTTTGTTAATCTATTTAATTGTTGTTTATTTAATGTCTAACTGTAATTTGTGTTATTGTAATGGGGGACGTTCCACGCTAGTTTCCCTGGGAACCATATAGATGGCGCTGTACAGGCGCTGTCCTTGTCACGTAGGTCAGCTGGAAGAAATCTCTTCCTTGAGATAAGCTTACCTGTACTGTTTGTTTTCTTTGTATGTTTCTTTTGTCTGCTCTATTGTGTACAAATACCTAAATAAATGAATATACTTCTTTCTCATCATATAACTTAATAACTTACAAGTTAAAATATTACATTATTAAGTATATTACACCCATTCGTTCAGGGGAATTTGTCTAACGCTTATGATTTCCAAAAGCTATTTATTCAAATCAGCGAGAAAGAAATATTATACCACATAATGGACTGCAGTTATTCACGTTTTCAATGCATTTAGTAAAGGTTGCTCCACACTTACTGGGTTCGGCTCTCATATCTTTGGGCTCGACCGAACGTTCTGAAAAATACAACCGTTCGTATAGAGAATTTTTGTTTTCACCGATTTGAAATTAGAGAAAAACTTTTTCAAAGGCAATTTAGCGATATTTTCCGATCAAGTAGTCATGTCATGTTTTATTTTCAATTATTGTTCTTTTTAATTTGTTAACTTTAGTTTCTACTTTTTATTATTATTTTAGTCAGTGTTGTGTGCGTCTATAATAGGCAGGCATACCTGAACTTTTTCTATGTGTATTTTATGCTGCACCATAATAAATAAAAATGTCAAAAAAATGGCTGTAGTCACCGTAATGCCGAGAACTACCAAAGTGAATAAGTGTGTATCTGCCCTTACAAAGGCGTGGGCTCCATTTAAAGCGATATATCCAGATAATATGCAAACGTGTAATTTTTCATCGCCCCAGAACGGCGGTGCAGTAGTGAATTGATTAACTCCATTAAAATACCAGTCGAGATATAAAACCAGCGTACGCGCATTTGTCATACACACACAATCATATGCAGAAGATGACAAGTTGGATTTTATGGCAAATTGTTATAGGTAGTTCTATTAATTTAGGTATTAGAAACAAACGTATTAAATATCATAGATAAACTTGTTGAAGGTCAATTTAACATTTTTGAATCTACGTCATTTCGCAAGGTGTTACGGCTAAGGAGAAGAAATGATAAGAAACTACAATGTCAACACACCTTTTAAATCAATGTAGGTATACATTACAAGTAATTTTACAAGTAACCGGAGGAACACATTTAGTACCAGGCATGTTTATCATTTAGGTAATCATTGATCTTACAATAAGCTTTTTTACATAAAGTAAGCTTCACGTGAGCTTTAATTTATTTTCTGACAAATTCGAAATACTGTCTGGTATTTTATTGTAAAAACGTATACATAATCCCCATAATAGATGAAGTTAATTAATGATAAATTTTCTCCTTGTGAGTGTGAGTTTCGCAGTGGAGCAGCGTGGTGGAGTATGCACCATACCCCCTCCGGTTGATTGAGGGGAGGCCTGTGCCCAGCAGTGGACCGTATATAGGCTGTTTATGTTTATGTATGTTTGTGAGTTTCCCTAACCACGGGTAAGTGTTATAAAAACAAAAATCACCTATTCTTTATACTTGCAGGTTTTTAAACCGTCGTCACAGAATAATAAAATAGCGCTACGTCGTTAAATTTTATGCCATTACGCCAAATTCTTTCCATTCAAGACATTTGATATTTTTATAGAGATTATAATTAAATATTCAAATGTGCGGAAATAGCCATGTATTCCAACCAGATAAACTTATGTTTGTGTAAAGGTGATAACTTGTTTTCCGAATTAATGATAATGACGTAGAAAGATCATTCGGATCACTCACATACCTCTTGGTTCTTTACTTCTTCATTCTAGAATTTACGACACTTTTATATTTGTAATAATATTTTTAATAATAATAATTAATTTCACAAGAAAATAATAATAAAATAATAGTATTTTCTTAGTTACCTTTACCTACTGTATTTATATACCTTTACCTACTGTAATTATAATACTGAATATGGATGGATATATGAGGAAAATCTATACATATATAGTTTACTCTGTACATACATACATAAACTCTCGCCCTCGTCAACCCTGCTGTCAGGTTTATTACTGAACCGCCAAAGGCGCTTAACAAAGCTCATGTAATTACTTACTTACATCAGCAAGTATCTGGGTAACCGGGACCAACGGCTTAACGTGCCTTCCGAAGCACGGATTATCTTACTTTAGAACAATCAGGTGATCAGCCTGTAATATCCTAACCAAACTAGGGATCACACAGTGATTTTTGTGATATGTCCCCACCGGGATTCGAACCCGGGACCTGCACATTAGAGGTTTAGGCTCTTGTTATTCATCTTCTTCTAAGAGAAATGCAGATCATAACAGTAAAAACGGCATATATATTCATCAGCGGTTCTCGAGTCCGCACATACCTTAGACTTTTCTACCTAATATGTTCTGTTCTGATGATTGATATATCTTTGACAAACATTTAAAAAGTTTAAATTTCTCAACTTCCTCTTATCACACTTAGGTGATGTCATTGGTCACTTAAAATTGGAATTTAAATTTGGAATTTTAAAACGGTCTCTGATTGGTCACGATTCCCGGTAGCGTTTTAAATCCATCGCATCGTAATCTCAAATACATAATTTTTGATCACAGTGTGACATTAACGCGTAAAGGGAAATGATAAGGTTTATTTTATTTTATTTGTTGCTTGTGTATGCAATTTGCTTATAAATATAAAACGGTTTCTCAGTAAATTGGAGCAATTATGGAGCATATTTACAGCGCTGATGCAGTTAAAATTCAAAATTTCTATAAGTCTTTATCCTGCATTACATCTAAGTCCCACTGCTGGGAACAATTTTACCTGTGGGGTGTGGAATTTACTCCACCACGCTGCTACATTGCGGTATATATAGTGGAGAACTGGAGATCATTGATACATAGGTATTCCATATCATTCAAGCCGTGTCCGGCGACGGCGACTCCTAAATGTCTATCCCAGGTCGATGTTATGATAGGCTCTAATGTGGCTAACAAAACCGAACTTCGATTTGAAGGTTCGGCCACATGGCGCACAGAATAACTGCCCATCAGAATTAAACGTATAGTTGTAGGAGGGCTTGTGTCGAGTCTTCCGTAGTATTACAATAGTATCAAAACTGAAAATAAATACTATTATTATGACTCCCCACACTAATAGGGATTAGCGGAGTTTAAAAAGTTTAAAAAGTTTAAAAAGTAATTTCATCACGCTTCATCCATCAAAGATTGACATTAAATAGCATATAAAAAGACGTCTGAGAGCTATACACAATCGGATTGTCATAAATTGTGTTGTGTAAATCTATTATGTATGTACAATAAAATAAAAAATAAAATTTGGACGAATGTCAGAGAGGTCACATGTCGAGAATAAGGTGTGTTTCGAAAATGTAACGTCAAAAATATTTCTTTTTTATGATGTAGTGATGTTTGTTTAGATAGGAATGACTTATGAACGTGAGATATTGATGGACAGGATATATTCAACGAACGTGTATACATGTAGACACTATTTCTACATCAGTCAATACTAATATTATATAAAGGTATTTGTTTGTATGTAGATTGTTCTGGAACTACAAAACAGATCAAGCAATATTTAAATATCGAAAAGCCACACTGTCTTTAAATAATAATTTCAGATTATATTTTATTGGATTTAAGCTTTTTCAATTTTATTTATTTTTAATAATGTTGTGTTCTATTTTTTTTAATATTGTATTTGCACCTCTTAAAGAAAATATTATCGATTTGGGTTCTTATCTTGAAATGATACCATTTACTAAATAAAAAATAATTGGATTGTTAATCATATGGTTTTGGACATTGGTTTTAGTAACACCCGTTTTGATGTTTTGTACCTCTAGACTAGCTCAATAGGGAGGGTATTTGATTGGGTCAAAGATAAATTATAAAATGTTAACACAGAAATAGAAGAAAAGATTAAAATTATCAAAAATCAATCACATTTTACTTTTCGACTTATTTTCGAATTAGGTAAGAATGAGTACGACGTTTGGCCGCTTTTATTGATGACGTCACAGTACAGTATTTCCATACGAAGTCCAAAGAAAATTTTCGTTTCGATGTTTCATAAAAAGTATCTCCTTTGACTAGGTTGTCAAGTAGCCTATTGGGAATATAAACATGGGCTTATGTTGCGTTAGAAACATTTCTAATCATCCTATGTATCGCATTCCAAGCCGGCTATTCAATGTCCATTGTTGGTATTAGAATAACCCACAAAGATAAAGCCAGGCTAAGAAGCCGGACGACTGCGAGTCCGACTTCAAATTAATGGAGTTTCAAGCCAAACCTGATCGTGAACTACGCGCTACTGTTCAAACCATTTGTCACAATTATCGTTTACATTGGAATGTCAGGAACGTTACTAGATAAATGGGATAAAGTTGAGTATACGATATCGAGGCAGACTACTGGCCCCATGGTCGGATGATTCGACCCGAAAGGATGGCGTAAAAGAGCAGTGGGTGGATGGATACAAGGCTGAGTAGATAGATAGAATGATATGGAGACCTATTGGTGTCAAGACAGACAGGGCTGTATTAGTTAGAAAATTTCTCTCAGCCAAGTTTTAGTCGAATGAAGCGTAAGATGATAGGTGATCAACCCATCACCCTTATAGGTACAACCCTAAATGGCTGGCGTCTTTGATGAATTGTAAAATGTTAATCACTCAAATCCGAAAAAAAGCAATTTCAATTTCCGTTCGATTACTGATGACGTCACTATTCCACTTTTTGTATTCTCTTGAACAAACTCCACCTAAATGAACCTTTTTGAAGTTTCGATAAAAGTAATTCATTTGAATAAGTTGGCATCTAGCTTCGTGTTTTTACGAGAATATTATGAGTTATTATGTATGTCTACCACTGTACAAGTTGAAGTACATTTTGCAAGTACCAGTTCAAAAATAATAATGTTATGAACTGTAAAATAACATAACAGATATACAGGTGTACAGTCATGAGCAATCTAATGTACCCACTTTAGGACTCTGTCGCACTAACATATTTGACATTTAGTGAGACTTACAGTTCATTTCGTCAAAAAAGTTAATGTGACATGGTACCAAAGTGTATACATATTAATGCTCGTGACCGTACGTATTTTCTCAGATTACATTCACTATACATTCCTAATCGAAATCACCACGACGAATTGCCATGGACACGAAAAGTATTGATTAATGAAAGTACCCTGAGTAAGTTTATACTTCGGTGATTGTTTCTGAAAGTACACGTTTTATTCGTAGTACTCATTCTACAGGGTGTTAGTGACATCGTAACGAAAACTTAACTTACACAACACCACAACTTAACTAAACTTACAAAACTTAACTTATATATTAGTCACAATACCGTAACCTTCTAAATGTAAAAATATTTTAATGTATGTGATGTGGCTGTACTTTAAAAATAAATAAAACTTTAAGTTGATATCAAGTGCAATTTTCCGTCGCAAAAGTATTTATTAACTATCTCTTTATGAATTTGATTGCATGTTTTTTGTGCCCGTTTAATGACAATAGGCTCGCCCCCTTTTACGTGAGACTTAACCATAGCTATACTATCCCCCCATGCCTACTCCTTTGGGGATACTTGCGTGTTGCTTTCTTATGTTACCTTGTTCTATGTAACCGTTTTAATGCTGGTGACTTCTAACTAAAATATATTATATTTATGGTTATTTTTATCGTCTGTGAATTTTTTAAAAATATTTTTTTTTGTATTTAAATTCAGTTTGTTAATGTGGCGTCCAATATGTAAATAAATGTTTTTTTTTTCTCTTTAGGCTGGTGTTAAGTTATACATTAGTACTTAGGATTTAATGTAAATATTTTGTCTTAGTATTTTAATATATAGTTCAAAAAGAAAGACAGCCAAGCAAAGTTCAATAAAATTATACGTTGTCGTTGACTATTAACACTTTCAAGGACAGAACGTCTACGGACGTTCCGATACCAAAATGTCATACTACCTATTATGAACCATCAATGACCCATGGCCTCTGTCCGTGAAAGGGTTAAATGTAATTTTGCCGTTCTTGAAAACATAGTCTAAATGCTTACCACCGTTTTTCGTTGTTATCGTGAACGTACTCCATTCATAACTCTTTTATGTGTATTTTCTGTATTACAATAACACATTACAAAGCTTCACTTCTGTCAACTTGGAATTTTTTAATCGTTGAAATAATAATTGGTAGCTACTGTGAGAAATCTTACTGCGCTTGTAATTAGAGGTCTTACACTATATGAAAAATTACAGGTTTTACTCTTTTTGACTGATTGTAGGGTGGGATGGGAACTCGCGCGAGGGCAAACCCTCTTAGACCTGTGCTCTGACTTCAAAGAGGCTTTGTATCTGACTTAGTAGTGTAGCGGCTTGTGTCTCTAGATTAGCTAGTGTAGCTTAGCTGGGCTTTTTAAACATTAGTTTTAAGTTAATAATATGTATGGGATTAATATAAGACATTGAAATTGACGTTTATTTTTGGTAAGTGTGCCTGACGTTTGCGTTAAATCGATTTTTTTTGTTTATTTTTTAACGAAGCCTGTGGTGGAAACCTAGTCTTTTTTTTATTTTTTAAATATTATTTAAGTAAAAATAAGTTACGTACAAATAGTTTTTAAGTTTAAATACAAATAAATATTATAGTAAGTTTTCGCTAGGTCTTTGGCTATTTATATAAGCGTTTTTTTTTTTTTAATTGTTCTGATACTCTTACTATGTTATCAAGCGTGTCAATATAAAAGTAATAATTGAATGCTAGTAAATAAATATATCGTTACTTTACAGCTGATTAAGCGACACACAGTTTGTATAAAATTCAATTTAAGTTCGGCGATGTAACCTCTCGTAATCTCATGTTATCTGCGACAGCGCCAGCGTAAAAACACAATAAAAAACTTGATTGACATGATATTGAAAAAAGTCACCTTTAAATAACGATTTAAATTGACCGACAGCCTCGTAAATTCGTAATAAGGTTTCGTCTTCGCGCCAACAGTGATGAATTATACTTCTACATTATGGGCCGTTGGCTTCTGTCTTACAAGTCCAAAGCTGTGGTCAGATGTTCGAAACATTGTATGGTTTTAATTTGTAAGAATTATAGCTAGGGATGGGATCGGATGTGTGAATGGATATTGAAGTGTAATTAACTAATAATGTGGACGTTCTAAGTGAAGGTTCCACTGTGATGCTTTAAGTCCTAGCATAGTTGTTAGATATAGGTTTGACCACTTATTCTGTACAGACATGAAGGGTTTCTTAACAGTGAAATGCAACCAAATTATCCATTATAAATGTTGTTTATATCTATATATTAAATCTTCTTCACTCAAAACCACTTTGCGAACCCTATTTTAGTTAGGATCACCCGATTATTCGAAAGTAAGATGATCCGTACTTCGGAAGGTGCGTTAAGCCATTGGTCCCGGTTACAATTTACTGATGTAAGTACGTACTCGTTACACGAGTCTTATCAGGGACCTTTGGCGGCGTAATAATAACCCTGACACCAGGGTTGATGAGGTTCGTAATTCACCGCATAACCCACACGATAGAAGAAGATTGAATTTGACTTTTACGTTTTTAATATGAGTAAAGTATATCTATCTGTTCCAAGTATCGTTTGTACCGCACATCACTATGTGTATCCTTCGGGCGTTTTCGGTAGACTGGGAGGAGTCCAATTTAAATTTTGGAAGATAAGTCCCTGAGGCACCAAAAACAAATAGCAAGGCCGCAAAGAATGATCGTTCTGGGCTTTTTGAATTGAATGTTAATTGGTACCATACATCTGCCTGACAAGGACTTAGCTACAGTTTTAGTAATAAAATATATACTCGAATTTAGCCCCGGGATTTTAACAGTAGTCAATTTAAGGTTTGGAACAATGTAATCTTCATTGGTTTGATATTTTACTGCGGTTGTATTGAGTTTGGGTAACTTGCTACTGGGTACCCTCAGGCATAAATTTTGTACCGGATGAGAGCCCTCAGAGCTCCCTAAATGTCCGGCCAAGTAGTTGATGCTGTTTGCGGTAAATTTACGATAAATCACGTCAAAAAAAGTTATGTAGATTGCGTTTAGCTGCTTATCTTCCCGGGCATGTCGTAGTCATGGTTTACATCATGCAACACTTCATACAAAAATCTCATTCTTATCGTGTGCCGCCTTACCTACCTCATGTGTGTGAGCGAGACAGATAGTCTCCCCCCTCTGGGGGTGAGGTAAAAGCTCGCTCCCAGCTCTTGTCGGTGGGGGACGAAGAGTGTCCCTTCTACACGTAGTGTTACTCTTTGTTTTATGCTAATGTGGCAGCAAGTCTGATGATTAGTACCTCTGCCTATCCTAATAGCAACCAAGTGCATAATAAAAGTACCATTACTTATAAACTCAAGAATTCGAACGACGACGGCCATTCGACATAGTTTTATTTTTAAATTTTTGACCAGTGACGCATACCTTCGAGAAGGCTTTACAGTCTGTTATAATTATAGTTTTTTTTCTTTTATAGACGCTCTGGAATGTCACGTATAGCTTTGAAATTCTGAGGAAATAGCCTGAGGGAAATAGGCTCTAGGGCATGAAGACTTGACAAGGTCTTGTACTTAGTAACTAGGAGAGGATTTTTGTTATTATTAGGTATGTCTATAAATTACCTTGTCAGACAGGATTTGACCCCTAATCGACTTCTACTCTATGACATTATCCTGGGGTTATAATTACAATCATCATCATCTTCTTTTGGTGTTGTAAGTAAACAGAGAAGTCCGTATTAAAAAAATAATCTAGCTCTCCGATCTCACTTTAAAAGTAAATCTTATTTTTATTATTCATATTTCATAAAGGACACGACAGGAAATTCATACATTTCAACAGCTTATAGTCCGTCCATACATTATGATTATCATCGGAGATTAAGGCGAAGTTAATGTTAATAAACCAACAAAGGAATGTCATATCTTATCTCCGCGTAACACAGAAGCAGCCGCCACATGTAAATGTCTCATAAAATTAAGTATGGAGCCTTAACGTGCTTAAGTTTGGATTTTTCGTTTATTAATAATGCTTAGGTCTTAGGGTTGGGGATGACTAGTTTTTTTTGTCGACGATTTTCTTGTGATTCTGGTTGGATGTTCCGATCAGCGGAATTATAAAATTTTAAAGCTAATCTGAAAGCCTTCTTAGAGTTTTATTAGCTCATTCAGATGACTAATTAAAACTTTATGAAAAAAGTATAATGAATTTGAAAACACAGCAAGATTACGCCCAAATTTAAAGTACAGTAATCTACACTAATAACAAATAGGATAAAAAGTAAATGCTTTGTTGATACTATATAATTTTGTACATAATAAGTAAGTATATATTTCGTCGAATACAATTGTCAAATTGTTTCTGAACATACTTACGTATGTTTCTGATGACTTCGTCACATCCAACTAGACGCTTAGGTGTTCCGAGTGTGACCTGGTCCAAATGAACCCATTACACTAGCGGCATTGCCCCGTTGCACAGCCACTGATAGGCGTTGGACAAGGTAAGACGCAGACCTAGGGTCAACCCTTCTGACTTTGAGTCTCCGGCCGATCTCCCTTCGTCTTGTGTTTTAAAATGCAGTAACTTGTACGAGTCAGCCCTATAAAATTTAAATCAGAATGGAATGCGGCTTTCCATGCACCAATCACAAACAGATGACAGACACACGGACGGTATATCGTCATATTTTAACAGCGACTCATGCGCCACATTTTGTGAACTTTGTAATTAAAAGATTATGATAGTAAACCTAATAACTGAGCAAGAAAGTTTTTAATAATGAAGTTTATGATCACTTCGCCAATCTCTAACAAACTGTTCCTCCCTGAAATCGACCACTTTGTTCTGTACCGCCTTGCATGTAAGTATATGGTATATAAATATGTTCTATCTTACAGTAGAGTAACGGCCGCCGTGGTCCAGTAGATGAGCGTTGAGCTCGCAACTGGAGGTCCCGGATTCGAATCCGGGACATATAAAAAAAAAAAACACTTTGTATCACCCGATTGCTCTTCTGAAAGTAAGGTCATCCCTGCATCGGAAGACACGTTAAGCTGTTGGTCTCGGTTACTGCTTACTGATATAAGTAAGTAGTCGTTACTTGAGTCATGTCAGGTGTCTTTGGCGGCTCAATAATAACCCTGACATCAGGGTTGATGAGATCGATCATCCACCTTACAGCTCACACGAGAAAAGAAAATAGTACATTTCTACTCAATTCATACCTAGTTTTGAAGCACACTGCATCGCATAGTTTTCCAATGCAACCACGCATACATTTTCAAATAAAACCACTACCTTATACCTTGATATGTATGTATGCGAATACAATGGCTATGGAAACACATAATTTCGTCGCCAAGGTCCGGCGCGGAGGCCGTTCGTCGGCGCGTGCGCACCAACGCGAAAACATTCTCGGGTTACACTGGATAAACTCGGGTGCGCATGGCAACTGACTATAGACGGATTTTCAAGGACCATACTGGGAAAAGATACTTCTTACAATATCATTCAAGACACTTTAGTGCGCTTACAAATAAACACCGGCAGCCTATTTTATGTTCCACTGTCGACAGAGTACGCAAGAGGTCTCCCTTCATAGAAATGATGGAGGATGGGATAGTCTACCACGCTGCTCCATTGTAGTTTGATGGATAACCCAGCACTGAGACAATTGAGAAAAAAAAAGCCCAAGTTTACTCAACCGTAAATCATTACCGATACCTCTGGTATGGTTTGGGATGCTCAACGGGTTTAATAAAAACGATCTTTGTTATCTTCTGAACTATGCGTCGCCAGGAAAGGATTTACGAATCCACATTGGCTGTTCTTACGTTTGCGTTGCAACAGCGTTCGCTCAAATCCACAAATCCTATAGATCCATAGGCCAGAGGGCTCTGTAAGCATGATGTGAGTGAAGATTTAATGGATAAACGATTTATGATTTGGGGTTTAAAGGAAAATTCAGAAAAGAAAGTACAAGTCTTTCTGCGGAGTGCCTTAATAGCCATAAAGCGATGGTCACTGCGCAGTTTTACGGCGCGGTGTAACACAAGCTGCGCGCACGCGCGGGGTCGAGGCCATGCGCCCCGTCCTTCGGCCTCGTCCTCAAGCCTGCCGAGCCTGCATTTTCTAATGTTTGTGATCCTGCGCACTCAATACTTTAACATCGCTTTGAGATTTGTATGAGGATTTGATGGGCCTTCATGGGGTATTAGTAGCACGAGTGTGTTCTGCGAACCCTAATACCAGGGTTGGTGAAGTTGGTCATCTACTTCACAGCCTACATTAAACCGCCTATGTTAAATGACTTTTATTGACGCCCTTTGCTTACCAGGTAGACATATTTGTCATAGACATCGGATGGAGCTTAGAATGTAGCAACTGAACTCATCATCAACTCATGGAGTCCACTTACATATCCTGAAGATTTGACAGGTTCGGTTTTTTATAGAAATAACTGCCTGTTCAAACTTCTAACCCGAAGGGTAAACCAGCCCGATACAGTTTATTAGGTCACATAGCTCCGAAACGCATTGTCGGGAATTCGGGTTTCCTCGCAAAACTTACAAAAAATACAACATGAAACCTGTTGATCAGAAAAAGGGTTGATGAGGTAATCCACGTCATAATCCACATCATCAAAGAAGAAGAAGAAAAACTATTGTTTCGTTTCTGTCTTAAGTGTACTATGAATGATTAGTTCAAACTAATGCCTCAAATACGAGCCTAGATAATCATCAGACTAATATCCCCTTAGCTTAACCCAACATTGAAGACAGAGTAATGAACATAGCCTTCAGGCTACGAGTTAGCACCGTTAGTTAGTGCTTAGCGTCTGTAGTAACGATGGCTTGGAGAATTTAAAAAAAATAGGCGTATATTAACAACAAAACAAATAGTGGACAAAGTAACCAACAATATATTGCAGATTCTATACGAATCCTTCAAGGTAGTTTTAAAGGCGTAATATTCTTAAAAAAGGTGTCTTTTTAGTATTGGTTTTTTGTGGGTAGGTTGTGTTTATTATTATTATTATTTTTACAGTAGTGATGATTTTCTTGTTTTTCTTTGTGAAGCTGTTTGAATTAAGACATCGTTAGTAACTTCTTCCAAAAATTGCTTATTTTTTAATGTTTACAATAAATGCTTAAGATTGGTGGTAGGGCCGGCATACGAAGACCTAGGAGGACGTACATTGACCATATTGGAGATGTCTTTAGAAAAGGTTCAGTAAGATCTACTCTGAACCAGCATGCGTGTAGGAAACGATTGATGAATGTGGAGGAAACAAGAGAAGTGTGTCAGGATCGAAGCAAATGGAATTCCATAGTCTTTGCTTACCCCGGTGGGAAATAGGCGTGAGTTTATTTATGTATGTGCTCAGAAATTTGAACATCACATGTTCAAAATAACACAGGTGATCTCTCCATAGGCGAATGAAAAAAAAAAACTCTGAATAATAGCATACGATTTTCGCAAGCATTGGTCCGTATCCTGGAACGACAATGGGGCTGTATACTACTCCATAGTACTCCACACAAACAAAACCAGTAACTAATGGCACGCGAATTCCGAGAAGCCACGATTCCCATCGTCGACACAGAAGATTCCTTTTTTTTCTACTATTTCTCACGAGTTTTTTTCTTTGCATTCCTTAGATGTTTGCTTTTTGAAGGCCGCAGGTAGAGAGGCTATCCCAAAGCTATTCAATATTGACTTCGGGAATTCCAATTATCAGTTTTACTGTACAAGTTAAGCCAACTCTGATGTACTTGCAATAGCGAGTGGTAGAGTTACAAATATTATATTGAATGTAAAATATTATTTCATTTTTTTTTATTGTTTACGCATATGTTGTATATATAAGACTGCAACATGATACTGATCTAGCATATTAATTTGTTGTTTATTTTTAATATTTATTTCAAACGAGCCAAATCATGAATGTTAACATTTCCACGTTTATTATTAGGTAGAAAATACTTGTGAGTTTTGACTTGTCTTGATATCAGAGTGGTCTTGAAACGATAGGTACTTCTCATCAAAAATATCGAAACATTTCCGAATTTTTGTCCAACAAAACACGAGTCTAATTCAAATTTGAATTTGGAACACGAATATTAAGAATAAAATACCCTTACGACACACAAATTTGCGAGGTGTTTGAGATTTTTTTGGCAAAATGTGTACGTATAATTTTGATTCGTGCTGAACAATGTTAAAAAACATATTTCTTTGGAAGTGTAGATCTTTGTAAACCGTTCCTCAAGACGGATCGACTGCTCTTCAATATAAAAATAGCCTTAGTAATTATAAATGTCAATGAGGAGATTTATACTCATGCCTGGATGCGATAAAGGGTTAGTTGGCTTCAAGTCCTCGCCAAGTGATTGATGTCATTTCTAGAAGTTTTGTCGCAATCATCTGTAATGGTCGTTCAGTTTACTGCAGATTAGCGAGCTTTCCTGATAGCTTGGTTGGTCTTGTAGTATTTAGTGTAGTACCTAGCAATAGTATTAACAAAAGAGATGGGAAAACACGATCGTCATATCAATATTGATTGAAAAGGACCTTTTTACCTTACCTTAAGTTTTATATTCTATTGAACATATGATTATTTGGTAAATAGTTCGCTGAAAATTATATCATACAAAGAATACTACGTTGCTGTTACAGGTTGAAAAGGTTTTCACAATTCTTCTCTCTAAAAACGCATACCTACTACTTACAATCCATACGATATTCATATCGAATTACGAATTTATTTCCAAAACTAAAAGAACGAGATTCAAAATTCTATCGTCAAGTTGAAAAAAGAAGATTGTACCTAAGTGTCGCGTCTGCGCGCGCGCACATCTGCGGCGCATTCCTCGTAAAAGCTCGTAACACCGGGAGCGCTCGGACCAATAATAAGAATATGAGCGTAAAAAACGAATACGTCAAACTGCGTTTCGTGCGCCCGAGGCTCGGTTGCCGCTAGGGTTGCCAGTTGTTTATGGAATATTTTTTTCTTATGTATTTTCACTAACAGAGTTAGGCCATTACAGATGGCGATACGTCTTAACAGAAAGCTCGGTGAGGTGTGGGTACTTAGTTCATCTTTGATGTATCTCTAATCCTAATCGGGATTATAGCTGTGAGCTTATGTTACGTATTTACGATTTAGCAAGGCATTTAACGCATGCAGATAAACCGCGATAAATTGGACAAGCGAGAAATCTCGACGTAACTATGGTAAACGTCAAAATTGACAAATTTGAGCTTCCATCGTAATTAAACGATATGAAAGACAATGTATTTTAGAGAAGAAGCATTTCTCTCAGATTTAAGCTGAAATATAAGTAAACTACAAACATACACCTTAGACACTTCATACAAAAAAACTTCGTTTTACACTACACATTGACGTTGTCGTACACGCGCATTTGTGTGTGACGTCTGACGCCCATACAATTGAAGACTAAAGTAAGACCGAGGGGGGGTGAGGTAAACCCAGCTCAGCCGCTGGTGGGGAGCGGAGAGTTGCCGTTCTATACGTAGTGTTATTCCTTACTATGTTTATACATTAAGTTTCTCGTAGTAGGTATTTACATCTTCTAACATAAAGCACTTGGTATTATACAATAACCACCTTACAAATAAAAAATAAACCAGGGATGAACGTGGGTTTACCTAGCTAGCCAAGCAAAGTTCAGTCGAATTGTATGATAATTGGATTCAATTTTGCTTGGCTGTCAAATACTTAAACCCACGTTCATTTCTGGTTTATTTTTTATTTGTAAGGTGGTAAGACTGTAAGAGATATTTACACATTATAACGATTTAATGTATGATACCGGTATTCAAATACATTTTTATATATTACTAATATATACAGCCTCCCTACCAGCCCTATTGGAGGCCCGGCCTTCTGTCATATATTTTTTATTTTTTATCTTTTCTCTCTGGAAGGATAATCGTGTGTAACGCTACGCTGCCTCCAAAGTATATTAGTATGAATAATATTCGGCCATTCTCAAGACTCTTTGGAAATATAAGCCTTTTGACGGATTTGTTCGTACTTATTTAAAAAGTAAAAAAAGTAAGGTTCAGAAACACTTCTTTAGACTATCACGCATGGTTGCGATTACCTATCTTATTGATAATTTGTGGCTCTACCTACCACTATAGGGATACTAGCGCGACTTTATGTATGTGTATAGAAAGATGGGGTATTGATAAATGTAGATACTTAGTTCATCATGACTCTGACTACCCCAATTGGGATTACAGTCGTGAGCTTATGTTGAATTTTATGAAGAAGATGCGAAGGAGCAGTTAGGTGGAGAATGTTTTAAACCCATTCCAGTAAGAAAAAGCCGTAGTTACCTTCTTGTATGGATTTTACTCACTAAAGGTTGCTTAGAAAAGTTGTCTATAAGCAGTAAGTCTGGCTATTCTACTTTTATTTAATTTTATATTACTTCATATTTTAGGTGTTATATTTCATGGTACATTTATAAATATCATTATTACACCTTATACAACTGGGTTCTGTAGTGTAGTAAAAAAAAAAATGCTTTGAATACGCACAGGCAGCAAGTCAAATAGCTATACAAAATTCGTCACTACTTGATAAGCGAGTCTGGCGCGTTTTGTAATACGTCTGCTTTTCAAATCGGAGTCCCAAGTTCGAATCCACGCCGCGCATGGTTCCACAGATGGTGTACTTTATAGTCACGTGTCTTCTAAGAACATGCTACATAAATATTTGTGTTCCCTAACAGATTGTATCTAAATAGATATAGTCTCAGAGGCGTATAAATTACATTTATTTTACTTAGTAGGTAAAATTATTTTAAATTTAGAACGATCGTGGTTTTTATTTTTTGTTTTCTTTATGTAAGTAGTTGATTTTGTTTTTGGAAAATGGCGTATTTTTTCTTTTCAATTGTTTTGAAATTTAATAATATTTATTAGGTGGACATTATTATTTTTTTCTTCGTTTAGTTCTTTTATGGATGGTAGTTTCCTTGTTTAATAATAAATAATGAAATAATATTTTTCTAAATTAATACAATTAATTAATACAAAAGCTATTTAATTTTTTCTATTTCAATTATTTACTAATCAAGAAAAATGCACCAATGTATTCGATATTTTATCAAATTTTTCTATGACGTCACGGTGTACGTTTTCATACAAATTCCATAGTAATTTCTTGTTTTGACGTAAATAGTCGCTCTGCCAACTTAGTTTTTACGTAAGTACTTTATGTACTTATATAGAAGAATAAAATTGTACAGTCAACCTCGTAGTTTTATGAAAAATGTGGGTAGGTTGGCCGCCAGTTTCCCGGCGTATTATGTTGTAATGGTAATAATTTCTGTAATATGGTAATGTCGGTACTGCCCGTAGGCTCGCTTCTTGCTGGAGATTACTTTCCGACGGGCCATGGCGTGTGTGCGCACCTTTATAACGCTGTAGACACGGCCTCACGATAATTATGGAAGGTTGTGTTACTTTTTACTGTAGTTATACTTTTTTGGTTCTTCTATTTAACGGTATGTAGTATTATAGTGCAACTTTTAGGTGTTATGCTGTTACTTTAGTACTAAGTACTCGCATTTCACTTCCAAAAGTCTGCTCCGGAAAGTAAATTATTTTTTCATTTTCATTCGAAATCGTCTACAATACATAATATGTCTTTACTTTTTTTTATATTTAGTAATTTTCTAAATATTGTCCATTTATTTTGTTCACTCCAACAACTTCACCTTTAACTCACTATTAACCAAGACCAGAATTCCCTCCTAAAACTCGAACGCGCCTCTGCGATCATCCAAGCTCTATGGTTATCTGAGCGAGCGGCAGGCGTGAGGCATTCGGGGAATGTTAATCGCATCCAACCCCGGTGCGGACGAAAAAAAAAAGAAAAAAGAAGCAGGTTGAAATTTGGACGGACGGACGGACGGGCCGGTATTATATTAGAACGACCTTCAGCTTTTGTTTTAGAGGCTGTTTGGAATAATAAAAAAGATATACGTCAAAATAGTAGGTACCTGTGAAGATAGGTAAAACTAGGTTTTAAATAAATCCTTTGAAAACTTAGTACTTAGGTTTAAATAAATTTGGTAGGTGATGCCATAATAGCTATTATCTTACAGCGATAAAAAAATAGTACAAGCTACTTGCGTACATTTCTTTAGAATGTCCTTTTATACAAGAACCACGAAGACACAGACTATAATTAATAGTAAAATTGATGATATAACCTGGTTCAATAAAGATTACAAAAATATAAGACACAAAAATACAAATGATGTAGTTGTATGATTTAATAAAGCAAATATTGGAACTGATATTGACATACACGAATGACTAATGTTATGCCCAGGTATAGTCAGGTAAACATTGCTGATAAACTCATCTAAAGGGTCAAAATGCATGACCTTTTAAACCTTTGTTTTAGAAGCCTTGTAACATCATATCAACATGTACGATCAACAAATAACCCAACAACATGAAAAGGGCATTCAATCACATGTTGTTTATCAAATTTTTGTTCGAATTGGATGTTTCGTTTTAGTTCTCGATACGGTCTACAAGTTTAGCTATTATGGTAGTGATTTCGAAATTGAATACAATAAACAATGAAAATGGAGTCAAGATTTTTTAGAGGCAGCATTTTTATATGCAATAGATACGTTGGGACAAGTAGATGATCTGACATAACAACACAAACAATGAAACAACTTGAATGAGGGTTTAAGACAGATTAAAATATTTTCCTCTATAAGAAGAAGAAGAAGCTCTTCATCTTTCTTTCACGAGTATGACCTATAGTGTGACCTAGAAAGAGTAGTTAACAAAGTTGCGATCGAAGCATCAACTCATATGACAAATACGGAACTAGAGCATTACGTAACTGATTAGAACATAAAATAAAAGGAAGTAAGCACACATTTTTGAAAGGGAAAGAAAACTCGAATGCCCCGGTCGTTTACAGCAGATAGGCAACGAAAAGAAAAAGACGTCAAATTAGTTACGTGGAGCCCCGAGTGCGAGCGGGATGGGTGGAGTAAAAAGGTGATGCGGGTGGGAAAGGGAGAGGTGCATGGTAGAGTGAGTCGAAAAACAACCGGTCCGAGGGAGGCAGATGCGCTTACTCTGTAGAACCCCCCGGCAAACTTAAAGATTCCAACAATAAGAAAATAATTATTAAAACAATTCCAGTGAAGCTCTTATCCCGATTTATTCTGAGGGCCTACTCCCACGTTATTAAATCTCGTGTTTTTGTTGAAATAGTCGAGAATAAGTATCCACTGTATGTAGAGTAGTGTAGCGTTGGCATTCCAGGTCGTTCTCGGAATGTCACTCATTCGAATACTAATGTATATAATATACAATTATAAAATACCTGCATTCTTAAGCTGGGGTTTTATATTCTTTACATTTACCGACATTATTGACTAATTTAAAGACTTATTTAACCGAACCCCGGTTTTTTGTACGCAGCTGAAATAAAGTCTCACAATCTCGTGTCTAAAGCACTCGCTGCCCGAAATTCCTTTACAAGTCCACATTAAACTTAGCGTTTGCGGATACATTCCGTTTTATTTTCGTCCCTGCCTCAAATTTTCGAAGCATTTGTTAGCAAAAAACACATGGTGCTATTAGTACATAGCCGCAGCAAGGAATGTAGGCAGCGCGCCAAATTACTTTCCATACACCATTAACTCGTTAACCACACTTTTATGAATCAAACTACTTATTTGAACTTAAAAACTCATTTGCTTTTACGATCCCACTGATCTCGGTCTTTTAACCGAAATAATTTCTCCGAAATTCGTCACCAAAGAAAAATTTCTTCGAAAGTCTCGACGCATTTTTTAGTCGAATCTTTTGCTTTGTTACACTTTGATCCGTGTTTTCCTAATTCCGTGCGCTGATGTTCTTGGAAGTAAATCAGCATAGCAGCACATTGTGGGGAACGTGCGCTCCCTTTCCACATATCTATAGAAAAAAATCAAACACGCGTCCACACATGTGTGGCTTAGGAATTATGCGGTTAGTTAGCTAGGAAAAAATGCCAACTATTTGCCGTCCGAGGTTCGAGTCGCGTGAGAAGCTAGCTTATATATTTATACAGAGTAGCTACAGATTGTTCGGGATCGTGTAGTAGGGCTCAAGGAAAGTGTCGCTGTATTGTGCCGTAGATACAGCGTTGCAGGTAAACACGGTTTGGCAAGTCGGGTATAGGACGTTTATACAGTCTGGCAGGACGGGATTGCAAATGCGTGTAAAGGAATTCCGGAACAAAAATGCGCGCGTCTACCTGCACTCGCTGCCAGATGCGCCCGCGGCCCCCGCGCCCCCCGCGCGCCTCCATTAACCGCGTAAATTGATTACGTGGAAAATCTGAGAAAATCGCGCGCTAACTGCCGCGCCGCGACTGACAGCGCCGCCGCATGTCAAGTGGCGGCCTCCGAGCATTCCGCGCCGCTGTCGACGCCGCAGCCGGCTTCTTCAGCTGAATTAACAGCGATTACGACAATGTTTATTGTCGTAGTTAACAAGTTTCTTCTAACTACCATCGCGCTCCTTCCAACTAAACGACTCGAAATGCTGAGACTCAAGTTTTTCAAATCATTAGTAAAGGCGTTAATAGAGGAAGAAAATTGTGACAGTGAAATGAAAGTCGTTCTGGAATTTTAGTTTAATTTATGTTTGATTCGATGAATGATTCGCGTGCAGAGGACACGGGAGGAGGTTAGCCGGGGTCCGTTACAGCGACACCTCACTGCTCGGAGCGGGCCGCGCGTTTCGACGAACTTATTACGACAGATGGCCGGTGCCCGGGAGGCGGGCGCGGGCGCGGACCCCGGCCCTTCGGAGAGATCGACCTCCGAAATGCGCCCGAGATTGCATTCTTTCGGCGGCGCGGGCGCATTCCACTGCGCGCCATCCGAGCTCCGCGCGCCCGCGCCAGTCGACGCGCGCCCTTTTGGGGGTTAAGATGTGTCCGTTGCGGCGGGCGCTTACAATGTGGTCCCAGCCGCCGCCCCCCGAGCCCGAGCCCGCGCCGTCGACGTTCCGAGCCCGCGCAGCCTCCGCTGGCGCACATAGCTGGTGTCGCGGCTGCTGCGGCACGCGCAAGCTGGCGCGCATGGTGAAGCAGCCGCCGGAGTATGGCGTGCGCGTCGACCGCTCCTCAGCCCGCCCGCCCGGGCTGCGCGTGCGCGACGAGCCCCAGTACCAGAACCTTGAGGAGCTGCGCAAGCGTCCCGAGTACGCTAACCTCGATGAGATCAGTCGCGAGTTCGGTTACCGGTTGTGCCCCGAAGGACAAAACTTGGAAGATGAGGCGATTTACGAGAATATACTGTCAGTGCGTCAGATTCGTTCCGCGGAAGTGCGTTTAGTGCCAGTGTCTGAAGTGGCGTATTATGAAGGGCAAGGTTACGTGGCGACGCAGGTGCTGAGCAGGAACGGCACGTTCCCACAGTGCCCGCCGCACACCTGGAGCCGCCTGCAGCACGCCTGCCGGATGACCGGCTCGCTCCGGCTCTTTACTGTAAATATCACCACTCTCATCTCATCAGCTTGTCAAACGTGATGGATGTGTGCAACTTGTTCCAAATTTATAAAAAACTTTCAATAACATACGAGACATTGGATCAATCGTCTCGATATGATGTAGACGTGTTATTAAATTTTGTGGTTCTTAAAACAGAACAGGATACGGACGAAATGATGTATGTAGTTACTTTTTATAAGCATTCCTTGCAAAAAGTCGTTGCTCAGGGAGTTATATTGTATTTATGTACACAGCAAAAAACAAGCTTTGGAATTTTGCTCTAATGACTCGTTAATTTTGGTAGTGACTTGATGAATTTCGTACGATTGTGTGAAGTTTCGTGACCCCGCTTACCAAATTGGGTGGTTAATTTGAATTATTTTTCTTCTATTGTGTTATGAGGTGGATTACCAACCTCATCTACCCTGGTGTCAAGGTTATTATTGAGCTACCAAAGACCCCTGACACGACTAGTAACCGGGACGGCTTAACATGCCTTCCGAAACACGGATCATTGGATCATTTTACTTTTAGACAGTCAGATAATCAGCCTGTAACGTCCTAACCAAACTATCACAAAGTGATTTTTGTGATTTGTCCCCACCGGAATTTGAACCCGAGACCTCCGGATCGTGAGCACCACGTGAACCACTGGACCACAGAGGCCGTATTTTGCATTGAAAATATTCTGCTCTCTTGTGACTTTATTTTCAATGGCATTTTGTGATTTTCATCAAGCATTCAATGCATTTTTAACCTCGGTCCTAAAATAAATTCCTTAAATACAATCAGTTTTAATTTTTTGGACCGATAAGTTAATAAATTCCTTAAATACAATCAGTTTTAATTTTTTGGACCGATAAGTTTTGTACGTTTATTGTTTTAATATAACTTTATCGCTTTGTTAAACAACCGAACTGGTTTTTTTTTTATTTTATTTATATTTTCCTTGTAATTCCTAGTATTTTAACCTGTAATCTAGATTTTAAGGATAAATTATTTCGTTGTTTGGACTTACGAAACTTTTTATCATAATAATAAATAATATACTTAACATAGATTATTTTAGGAGATTAAAAAACGCAAGTAACAACACTTAAGACAACAATGACTAAAAACAAAGTAGTAGGAAGATATTCTAAAAAAGATCTTCCTATTCGGGAATTGAATCTTGGCCCTTTTGACCTAACCTAACCACGACTTTCTTTGCTGACTCTTAGAAGAGTCTGCGCCATGCTTGACTAGTATTGTAAAATAATTAAGATACTTATTGACGGATGGTGTTGGCTATACCTTCTTACGTATATCCTGCTTCTATCAGAGGGTTTAGTCAACATCTTTCGTAGTGATTTCATCATTTCTGTCATTAGAAATCCGTCGGTCCCGGCAGGAATAGTTATTTTTTATTTTATTATTGCATTTTTGCTCATGATGGGTACATGCGTCGTGGTAGACTTTTTTTCTTTTTTTTTTCGAAAGACGCGTGACGACTTGGACGCTTGCCGGAGGGACTGGCCGGAGTACGCACAGCAGTGGCAAGCGTCTATTAGGCTAGATTAGATTTAGATTGTTTTTTGCACTGATTTAATTCAGTCACAATTTTAATCGGTACCGATTTTAAGGTATTAGATACCCTTATAATTTTAACGAAACATTTTTTTTACCGATCTTGGTCACTTTTTAATTGTTTTTTTTTTAATTGTTCGCAGGCCAAGAAGGAGATGTACGATGTCAAGAAGCAGAGGCTGTGTCTAGCACAAGACGAGTACAAACATCTCAACAATGCTCTATCGACGCTGGCTGCCTCGAGAACGAGTCGTAAGTTTACTTTTTTATTCCGATTTTTTTTAATAAAATAAGACATGGTTTATTCCGGACAAAAATAAATGTTAGTAAGTACACAAGAAGAAACCTAAGTTAGTTTTTTATTTTTTGGGCCGATCACAGGGGATCACATTTTAAAAGTTAAATTATTTTATTATGGTTACCTACTTATGTGATAATTTTTGTTGTGATTGTGGTATTTCATACGGACTATAATATTTAGACTTTATATATAATATTTATTGTACTTTTGTTGAAGCTAACTGCAAATTTTTCGGGCGTCCCAAAATTATGAAGGTTCCTATTTGACGACGGAACACGACCTGCACCTTGTCTTGTATTTGTTTCATAAATGTTCTCCTAGGTCTACCCTTCCTTTCTTTCCTTCAATTCCTTTTTAATTTTTATTGCCTTAAATATACATACAAATAGATCGGTATAAAGTCATTATATTTACAAATAGGGCGGATGAAGGATAATAGAATTGCAAAAGCGGTATATAAAGCGAAAGTTGATGGTAGGGCTGGCAGAGGAAGACCGAGAAGGACTTACGATGACCAAATTGGAGATGTCCTTAGAAAAGGTTTAATAATATCTACTCTGAACCGGCGTGCGTGTATGAAGCGATTGATGAATGTGGAGGAAGCAAGAGAAGTGTGTCAGGATCGAAGCAAATGGAATTCTATAGTCTGCTTACCCCGGTGGGAAATAGGCGTGAGTTTATGTATGTATGTATTTACAAATAGTAGAACCATTGGTATGCGCTATGCAGCAAAATAGTAATTTTCACGTCGTCTTTGCGTCGATATGACTGCTATACCGGTCTTCGATGATTATTTATTTTTCTGATATTGAAAGTAATGGGCCCAGACATTCTGATTCGCGTAAGGAATTTTAGATGAATATGAATTTGCCGTTTAAGGTCTAGGGCCTGCTTGTTTTTCTTGATTGTAATCTTGTGACTCAGGTTTCATTTTACTTTTAATCAAGTATCTATTTCTGAATACGCATTTAATTTAAATAATATGTTTGTTTTCCTTCTTATGATAAAAACAACAACATTTTTATCTACGAAGTGTTATTTTTAACACATTAGATTTGTGTAATTTTCATATTTTCATAAATAAATAAATAAGTATACCAGTACAATTATTGAAGCCACTACGCTACTTCTGCGGGTTGGTGGAGTTGTTTGTGGTAGTAGTCATTCGCCAATTTTCAAGCCGAATGCATGCGACTTGGCTCTAACGACTGTTAGTATATCTCAATAGCCGGAACCGGCCATTATAATGTGCCCTCCGATCTCCGAACGGAGAAGCTTGAAATTAAACGGAACCGTCTATAGTCCGACAGCTCCCGACATTACTTACTCTTTGATTAAATATTTTTTCTTATCTCTAGTGTGTTCATCAACGACGTCGATGACGACGACGTCGACGACGTCGCGACACGACCCCGACGTGCTTCGGTCGGAGGTGTCGCAGGCGCGGGGCCGCGTCGCGCAACTGCGCAAGGAGTTGCGACAGGCCCGCGCAGAAGTCGCCAGCGCACGCCGGGGTGTTGATACGCTTGCTGAGTTAGTATTGCTCTATCATTTCAGAAAGTCCAATTCTCAAAAATGTAGAAAGATTGAAAAACATCCATTACACGAATCTTCATTTTCCAGATTGTGCACTTCTCATAAAAAACATATTCGGGGTATTAAAACTCCAAAGTACCAACGTGAAGTAACATTGACAATAGAACTTCTTTTGCTTACGAGTAAGTAACATGTAAATCGTTGACTAATTGAACTATCTTCTCTTTTCAGAGTGGAACAAAAACTAAGTTCCCAGCAAGGCTGTTACAATATAACTGAAGCTCAAGCCATAATGACTGAGCTGAAGAACATTCAGAAATCTCTGACGTCTGGCGAGAAGGAACGCGCGGATCTCATGCAATCACTAGCCAAACTCAAGGACGACCTCACCAGGTTACAACTTGGTGACGCGTCGCCCGACCTTTCCACATTGAGTCTTCCCCAAGAGAAACTAAGCACTGCCTCACAAACTGACCTGTGTGCTGATCTGGTGCCAATAGGTACCAGGCTAGCAGAAATGGCACGGGTACGCCTGCAATACGACGAAGCTAGGAAACGGATACAACAAATCCAGCAACAACTAGCCGACCTCGAAGACAAAGTCCAGCCCGGACAAGCGGAATCCGACAAAGATCGCCTCCTACTCTTCCAGGAGAAGGAGCAACTCTTAAGAGAGCTAAGGAGTATAACTCCAAGGACGAGGTCGAAGCAGGAAATGAGTGATATCCAATCGGAATGTAAGAGATTAGAGCAAGATTTGAAGAATGCGTTTGAGATGTCCAATAAGTGTATAGCGGATAGACTAAGGCTACATGAAGAGAAGCAGTTGTTACTGCAGCAGTTGAAGGATGCTTTGACGTCGATGACGACGTTGGAAGGACAGTTGAAGACATTGTCAGCTAGTACGCTGTCTGTCTCCAGCAGTTCAAGTCTAGGGTCGCTGTCTACGGCGAGTAGTAAAGGGTCCCTGAGTTCGGGGATCAGTTTTACGGACATATACGGAGGTCCGCAGATAGCGAGCTCCTTCCAAGCGGACAAACCTATAGATATGGTGGACTTGCATAGGAGAGTGGAACGGTGAGTTTTTATTTATTTAACCGTTAAAGAAGTTATTTCTTGCAAATGTATGTAAACCAAAGACAAAATTGTAGCTATCATCTTTACTCTCGTGTTTTTTGTATCTTGTTCTTTCTTTAGTGAAACATGTTTTTTTTGGCTGTCAATATGCACCGGCACTGTTTTCAAACAGTAATTAAAAACAATACTTATTAGAGTTATCCCGTTTCTGACTGGGTCCTCTTACCTAACCTGAAGTGGTGCGACTGCTTGTCTGACCTTCCAACCCGAAAAGGAAAAGCCAGCGCAATAAATGTTAGGTCACATAGGCACCTCCGAAATGCACATCTTGGGATTTTTCACGATGTTTTCCTTCACCGTTGAGCAGCTTTTCACAACTTGTATAGCCGGAGAAAAGAAGGAAAACCTCGGCACAGGGCCTTAGACGTTCTTTCGAAAAAAATACTTATTAAGATAAGTTTTCGTTTTCCTGGTAGTACAGACTATAATAAATCATTGTTTTAACAATCAACGGTTGCAGGTTACTCCGAGGGTCCAGCTACAACACGGACAGCGCGACCCCAGCTGCCAGCAGTTCTCCGTCGCAGCCCTCGTTGTCTCCGCGCAGCAGCCTGTCTTCCGCCAGCCCGCCGCCGCCACCACCGTCTTATAACCAGGTAACTTACTCGTACGGTAAGCGTGCTAGAGGAGCACCGATTAGGTGGGTGGACCAGGTCAAGCAGGTGGCAGGGGGGCCTATACAAAGAGCTGTACATATGGCACAGGACCGAGCCCAGTGGAGGAAGATTACATATAATCCCGACCCTCAGCAGTGAGGGACAAGAAAGAATACTCGTACGGTTACGAGCACTTTAGTTTTACGTCATAACATAACAGGCAGTAAGAGGTATCTTCATCCAGCGCAAGATGAATTATGTATCCACACTGTTATTTTTAGTAAATGAAAATAATATATTCACTAGAATCCTTTAAAAAAAATGTGATGAAGATATAGAAAGGAGAGTGAGATTGGGTAATTCAGTGAATGGGGCAATGCACGCAGTTGTTAGTAGCCAATGTATCTCGCAAGATGCGAGGATGGCTGTTCACAATGCAGTGCTTGTCCCTACGCTGAAGTACGGTAGTGAATGTTGGGTATGGCAGAAGAAGCATGAAAGTAGGATCAATGCCGTAGAAATGAGGTCTTTGCGTAGCATCTGCGGTGTGAAGTTGAGTGATAGAGTGAGAAACAGTGTGATAAGACAGAAATGTGGTGTAAAAGACGATATAGTGACTAGGATTGAGAAGGGAATGTTAGGTTGGTTTGGACACGTAGAGCGGATGAAGGATAATAGGATTGCAAAAGCGGTATATAAAGCGAAAGTTGATGGTAGGGCTGGCAGAGGAAGACCGAGAAGGACTTATGATGACCAAATTGGAGATGTCCTTAGAAAAGGTTCAATACGATCTACTCTGAACCGGCGTGCGTGTATGAAGCGATTGATGAATGTGGAGGAAGCAAGAGAAGTGTGTCAGGATCGAAGCAAATGGAATTCTATAGTCTCTGCTTACCCCGGTGGGAAATAGGCGTGAGTTTATGTATGTATGTATGTACTAGAATCCTTTATTACGCTATACCTAGGCAGCAATACAAAAGTCAAAGTTGACAGCTGTCAACATAAAAAACATTCGATTAATAAACAACTTGAAGTGAACGCATCCGAAACACACACCTCAACAAGCTTTCTGTTCTTCTTCTTATCGTGTGCGTTGTGAGGTGGAATACCAACCTCATCAACCCTGGTGCACGTTAAGCAGTTGGTCCCGGTTATTATTTACTGATGTAAGTGAGTAATCGTTACATGAGCTTTCTGTTAGTCCAGCGTGATAGATGGTGAGCCGTATCGCCGTCTATAATGGTCGAGCCAACTGTGTTGGTGAAAACTGATAACTCACTGGTGCAAGTCTGGTACCAGGGTTGAAAGCGGCGATCCCCATTTGAGAAGTAAGCCATTGTACCACAGTGACTAGAGTACTACCATGTCGAAGAATTTGAGCTATAAGCATGTAGGAAAGTGAGAAATCTATGGAAGGATAATTAATGGGAATTTGATTGTTTATGGAATGAAAGGAAGATGGTTAATGAATGGGACGTAAGGCAGTTTTTTTTAAAGTAAGAGAGGGGAGTCGATGGAGCAATGATTTGTGTAAAATATAAGGAGTAAAGACATTTAAAATATCCCGTGTTATTTCTATATCCCACAAGCATAGAACAGTCTCCGCTTGTTCTAGCCAGACGCAAGCAGTTTTATTATTTGTATGTTTGTATAATATACACAAATTGTACGCATTTCATGTCTGTATCTATCTATTATAATAAGATAACATAACATAAACAGCCTATATACGTCCCACTGCTGGGCACAGGCCTCCCTTCAGTCAACCGGAGGGGGTATGGAGCATATTCCACCACGCTGCTCCAATGCGGGTTGGTGGCGTTTTTTACGGCTAATAGCCGGGACCAACGGTTTAACGTGCCCTCTGAAGCACGGAATCATCTTACTTTTTCGGACAATCAGGTGATTCGAGCCTGAGAAGTCCTTACCAAACAAAGGACAGTCTCACAAAGTGATTTCGACAATGTCCCCATCGGGAATCGAACCCGGACCTCCAGATCGTGAGCCTAACGCTCTAATCATTAGACCACGGAGGCTGTCATTATAATAAAATAAGTTTTTTTATTTGATTTAATCGAATAAAATCCACTTCGCATATTGCTTATGAATATCGATTACGATCATAAATATCAATCTAGTCAAATGACATCTCAAAGCAGAAAAACAATATGAGCTTTATTGTTTCGTAATCGTGATCTTTCTCTACACTATTACTACATTAATACCCTCGGGCTATGATTTATCGGAACAGAAAATCACTTTTTGTCATATTCAAAAGGTCACACAATAAAAATGTGGGTAAAAAGTCATGGAGATTAAGAGATAGTCGTAATCAAATCAAAGTTATTTTTTAAACATACTTTATATGTACAAATCAGTTGAAAGAATAGTAGTAGTCATTGTGTCAACTGTGTTATATAATAATAAATATCTTCTATACCCAAAGGTTGCTTGGAAGAGATTTCTACTTAGCAATAATTCCGTCTATTGTACTCATTCCATTCCTCTTTTGTTTTTATTTTTGTGTTTCCTGTTGCGCAATAAAGTATTTGTTATGTTATATGTTTCTTAACATAACATAAACATCTTGTATACGTCCCACTGCTGGGCACTGGCCTACCCTCAATCAACCGTAGGGGGAATGGAGCATACTCCTCCACGCTGCTTCACTGCGGGTAGGTGAATGTATTTTACGGCAAAAAGCTGGGACCAACGGCTTAACATGCCCTCCGAAGTACGGAATCACCTTACTTTTTCGGACAATCAGGTGATACAAGCCTGCAATATCCTTATCAAACAAAGGAGAGTTTCACAAAGTGATCTTGACAATGTCCCCATCGGGAGTCAAACCTGGACCTCCAGATCGTGAGGCTAACGCTTTAGGTGCATTCTTGTATAATCAAATCAAAAATACTTTATTGCACACAAACAAAGCATACAAACATTAACAATAATTATTTTATTTTATAATTTGTTGTGTTTTGAACTATAAAAGTGAAGTGAAGTGCAGTAAAATGTTTTGTATTGTATTTTTATTATGTACTCATTAAGTGTATATATTTATTATTAACAGGTGGAAAAGCAGCGACGGCAACAAAAGGAACTAGAGGAGAAGTTAGCAGAAATGAGAATTAGCGTCGCGACGGGATTGAACGAAGTCACTGGACTTGCAACAAGTAAGTAAATTATAACATGTGTTATTAGTGTCACATTATTTACTGGTTATTAGTTTTAAAACGTTTTAACATTACCAAAATCTTCTTCTATCGTGTGGGTTATGAGGTGAATTACCCTGGTGGTGACCCTGACACCAGGGTTAATGAGGGAGAGAAGGTTAATGGTTACCAAAATTAATACCTATTGGTTCCTCTTCTTCTAGTCCTTGTGTCCTTATGTAGGGCTTGAATAACAGATTTCCACTCGTCGCGATCTTTTGCAGTCGCTCTAGCTTAAAACCAGGCTGGAACATGGTCACATGCATTCAAATCTTTTAAGATCCGATCCGATCTCTATGTAGGGTGTGTGTGACCGGTGAGTGTGTGTTGCAGTCCCGGTGCAGCTGCAAGGCCCGGGCCGGCCCAGCGAGCCGCTGTCGCCCATCTCGGAGACGCCCCCGCCGCCGCTCTCGCCCAGGACTCCCTCTTCTAGTGGTCAGTATACCTTGCCCACCTACACCCATTGAATACGTGTAACTATTAAACAAAGACTAAAGAATAAAATAAATTATTTTCCATACAAACTTACTAGGGGTGTAAGTTTGTATGGAAATTTATTGTCACCTCTTTGCAAGGGTTGTTTAGTAAATAATTAGTTAAATGCTTTTTAATTTCTTCAAATAATAAACTATAGAAATTTCATACAAACTTCGCCACCCCTTTTTACTCTCTTAGGGGTGGAATTTCGCAAAATCCTAGTCCTATAAGAAACTCCCATGCAAAATTTCAAACTCCTAGCACTTGTAGTTTCTGAGTGAGTGAGTCAGTGAGTGAGTGAGTGAGCGAGTGAGTAAGAGACCTTTCGCGTTTTATATAAGTATAGATAGAGTAGTCTAGTTATACTAAAACTATTGTTGTTTCCCAGGTACAAACACTAGATCAGTGTCGGCAGCCGTGAGCGACGAGTCGGTGGCGGGAGACTCTGGCGTGTTCGAGGCCGCGCAGGCCGCAGACTCCAGCGCAGGTATACCTACTTGATTCTTTTTTACCTACTATATTTCATATTACCCTGTGCATAGGCTGTTTTTTTCGCGCTAAATCCACAGTTCCATACAAAAATTAAACAAAATATCTTCGCCGCGTCAATTCTGATACTTTAAGTATTAGGACAAAATCCCAGTGTCGTATTTTTTGTCTGTTTAATCAATTTAAACCTTAAGTAACTGTTATAACTATAGAAAGTCGGCGCGCTAATAAGAACTGTTATTATGCATGTCTGCCTACCCTCTTGTCTGTGACGAGTTAGTTGCCTCTCAATAAATAAGTCAGTGTGCTAATAGCCGTGTTTCATTTTATTCGCCCTGCGTTTGCATACTTAACAAGAACTAAACGAGGCGCATCACTCTTATAACGGCTCTATTTGACGGTGCCACTTTTAGGTAGCACACACACACAGCACAGCATAGCACAGTGCATTAGCAATATATTTCATCGAAGGCCCTCAGAAACTTACAAGAAACATATCTCTGGTCTCTTTCGCATTTCTATTATATAATGGAAAATGAAAATAATGTTAAACGAATATACTCAGCTCGCGTTGAATAGTTATAAAAGCTAATATTGTAAATGTTGTCAACAGTGAACAGTGCCCAAATTGAGATCAAATTGCGGTACTGCCCAGAGGATAGCTCGCTGGAGATCGGCATACTGCGCGCGCGCAACCTGCACGCGCTCTTCATCGACATCGGCACTGAAGTGTGAGTTGCAATTGTTTTTCGATATTTTTTGGAAGTATTTAGCATATCTATGGCTATGTATTTTTTAAGTTTTATGATTTCTTTTCCCTATAAGTACTAGTTCAGTAATTTCGTGTCCATTCATTTGATGTTGTCGAACTATTAGGTTGAAGTCAGCAGACATATCTAGATCTTTATGTTTATACTTTATATTCTGAAGTTACTTCATCAAGTCCTGTCCCCAGGGATTCTATGGGAGAGCCACCAACGAACTTCCAATAAAATCACAAAAGTACACTGTACAGTTCATACAAAAACATATATTTCTTATTTTTTTATATAGATAAAATTGGTCATTTCTTAGGTACAGCTAAACTAATATTTTTCTCTCTTATTATTATAATTAAATACCTCAAAATAAATACGTTGTACGGTACATTACAACCTGCCAAGAACATTGCAAGAGCAGGGATTCATGCTTAGCTACCCCACGCCTAACCCGACGCAAAGCGAGTGTGTACTCGCCGTGGTACCACTTTGAATGGCGATGGACAACCTTTGCTTCGGGTATAACCCGGAGTGAGCATCACATCTCTAAAATAGTATTAAAGGTATAATTTCCGTGTTGTAGCTGCGTCCGCGGCGCTCTGGTGGTGGGCGGCGGCTGCGGCGTGGCGCTGGGCGCGGGCGCACTGGCGTGGCGCGGGGCCGCGCTGGCGTGGCGGCACGCGCAGCGGGCGCCCGTGGCCGGCCTGCGTGCTCTGCGCGCCGCCACGCTGCAGCTCAACCTCGCCAGCGGGGCCGAGTGCCTGGTCAGTACCAGCTACGATGCTACTGTAGTCCGGCGCAGCTGCGCTGCCCAAGAAAAGGCAGTGCCTGATCAGTACTTGTACTCTACCAGCGGCTAGTGCCAACTATGCTACTATACTTCGGCGCAGGCGCACTTAGAGTCGTCGTTTCACAGCGTATAAATCGTACTACGTATAAATCGGCCATTCAAAATCAAGGAATTAGACAGAAATGGAAATAGGAGCACATGATGTAGCATGTTCCTAGTGCTGTATAAACTTCAATCAGATGCATACAAAAGCCTTATTGCTAGAACGGGACGAATAAACAATATAAAATAAAACTATTAATATTTCCGGCGTTAAATGAAATATTGAAAAACGGATTTCAGATTAATCTTTAGCATGTCGTACACGTAAGCAAACACATCGAAATCGGCCTAAATTAAATTACGTTGAAACTTTACCATAATATATATTTTTTTTTTACAACAAAGTTTAGTCGGCTATTAGCCGTAAAAAACACCTCCACCAACCCGCAGTGGAGCAGCGTGGTGGAGTATGCTCCATTCCCCCTCCGGTTGATTGAGGGGAGGCCTGTGCTCAGCAGTGGGACGTATATAGGCTGTTTATGTTATGTTATGTTACAACAAAGTTTTACTTTTGATGATGAAAACTAGCCAAATTCGAAGCATTCGGCTTAAAGCTTTGAGTGCCATGTGATAAAACTTGGGCGAGAGCGATTTCTTTCTGATCCTTTCCCCATTCTTCCCCACCCACCACCACCTCAAGACAAAAACTTAACTTTCTTTTTTTATAGGGTTGTGCACAAGTCAGCCTGGCAGACTTCGAGCCGGACGTGGTCTCTCAGAAGTGGTACAACGTGCTGAGCTTCAGATGTATGAGGAGGGATGAGAGTTCCGACGAGTCTACCGTCATCTCCTCACAGACTTCAACCCTCACTAGGAATAGAGGTGAGTTGGCGACTTTATAAAATATGTTTGTATTGCTGTTATTAGTTACAGGGTGTTACTGACATCATAACGAAAACTTTGAGGGATTATTCAGATCATGATTCTTCTTCTGTCGTGTGGGTTGTGAGGTGGATTACCAACCTCATCAATCCTGGTGTCAGGGTTACTATTACTATTGAGCCGCCAAAGGCCCCTGACACGACTCATGTAACGACTACGTACTTACATCAGTAAGTAGTAACCGGGACCAAGGGCCTAACGTGCCTTCCGAAGCACGGATCGTCTTACTTTTGGACAATCAGGTGATCAGCCTGTAATGTCCTAGCCAAACTAGGGATCACATAGTGATTTTTGTGATATGAGTGATATGTGAATCCAACTCTCACCCACTGGACCACGGGGGCCGAGACCATGATTCTGAGTGAAGTAGGAACAAAAAAGTGGAACTGAAATTAATTAAAAAAAGCAATTAAATTTTCATGATATCAACTCAGAATCATGGTCTGAATCATCCCCTTCAGTATTCGTTACGATGTCACTAACACCTTGTATAGGTCGACAGTGACAGTGATAAAAATATATGTGACTGACATTGTCACCTTATGTCAATCCCATACATTTTTTTAACTTCTTTTTTTTTATTCGTCCATGATATGGAACAGGTTAAAGTCATCAGCGGTGATTCCTAGGAATGTTCCCATCGTAAAATCTCTTTAATAGTCAAGACACTGGCTGATTTTCTTTTTTAAATTGTTCTTTCTTGTACTCTGATCTTATCTGCCTAAAGGTTAGGTAACATTTTTTAAAACTAAATTTGCAAAGGTAACAATGTATTTTTTTACTTCAGGCCCTGAAAGCATGTTGAGTGCAGAATGCAACCTCGAGGGTGCCGAGAACTCGGCGTCGGAAGACGAAGAGTCAAGAGAACCACTCAATCAGGTACATACATCACAACCTTCTTCTTCTTCTATTGTGTGGGCTGTGAGGTGAATTACCAACCTCATCAACCCTGGTGTCAGGGTTACCATTGAGCCGCCAAAGGCCCCTGACATGGCTCATATAACGACTACGCACTTACATCTGTAAGTAGTTACCGGGACCAACGGCTTAACGTGCCTTCCGAAGCATGGATCGTCTTACTTTCTGACAATCAGGTGATCAGCCTGTAATGTCCTAACCAAACTAGGGACCACAAAGTATTTTTTGTGATATGTCCTCACCGGGAGTTGAACCCAGGACCTCCGGATCGTAAGCCTAACGCACAACCACTGGACCACGGAGACCGTTCATCACAACTCAAACGCGTTTTTATTGACGCATTTTTTCCAGGCAACTTGTATCAATGCTTTACAAGAAAGTAGATTTATTTATTTATTAATTAAAAATAATATTAAGGTTACAGTCAATCAGCCTTGAACGCCAAGAAGTCACAATCATGATTATAATATTCTAATTAAAACACATAATACCTACTACACTGTATCTACTATATTGTATCTTTTGCAATAAAGTATACGTACGTATTTGTATTGTATTGTAATGCCGGGTTTCTACCACGTTAAAATCAGGGATATGAGACTCCCGATATTTCAACACTGTTTTTGCAAGTGCCATGATCACGGGACGACTGATGTGACGGTATAATATATATTTTTTTATTATGACATAACGGACGGTGCAACGTAAATTCTATTTCCCAATTATATCATGTTAATTTGCCCGAAACAGATAGTGGAAGAGGACTCGTTTGAAGACTACATTCCCGAGGAAGACATCGCTCTAGAAGAGGAGTTCCTGCACCCCAGCACAGCAGAGAAGGAAACCAATACCGAGTGCAACTTCTGTCCAGAAGGAGCGAGACAGCTGCATAGACGGTACGAATTATATTTATTATGTACATCACCATTATCAGAGGACGGCTCACGCGGTAATAATACGATAAAATCAGATTTAAAACTTATACAAAATGCCTTCTAGGAGTCATTCAGAATCGTCGTGAGCACAAGAGACATTAAGCTTACATTTATACGGCATTATATGTCCCTGTATGACGTGGGTTTTGATGGAATATACCTGTGGCAATATAAAAAAAAAAACTCATGACATACGTTAAAATCGAATCGAATAGTCACCGTGTGAATGTAGCCTAATAATATTGTCACATCTTTTGATTACATTTAATGTTTATGGTTTACTGATGTATGATAAGTATTTTAATTTAAAGATAATTTTAGAAATATTATCATCGAAATACGAATTTTATGGTTGAAGTTTTAAACTAAAAAAACTTATTGTAAATAGGCTTGTATAGAATTTAATTATTGGCACTTTTAGTGAGGTTTTGGTGGAGGCACTTTTTAAATAAAAAATGTACTGCTTAGAACATGAAATCTATGGCGAAGGCGTGTAAGGAGACCAGAGGGATTAAAAAAGCCATATCGAAGCAATTCATCTAAGAAAGCAATATTGCTATTTGACATTTGTTTGCATTGCGCACTTACTTTTATATGCGCAAATGTCAAATTGCAATAATCAATGCTTTTGAAATGAATTGCTTCAATGTGGCTTTTTACGCCTCTGTCTCCAGCTAAACAGAGAAGAGGGTTGGTTAGAAGTAGCGGTTTGAATATACAAAGAAATAAATTATTACATATATAGTTGCTTTAGCTTTCAATTATCATCCCTTTATGTGTCTAAACCTGTGATAACAAACGGCTTATTTCTTAACCGGTGATGGTACAAATATAAATTTTGCTTTTGCCAGATACATGAAATGTCTGAGGCGAATCGAAGCCGACGGCAGGCAGGAAGAGACTTCGATACAGAAATAATATAATTCCGTCCATACATACATTATTGTACATAGTTTTACATTATAGGTATGTTTACATTGTGTCTAATGCGTGGTTGCTTCTGACAAATATAAGAGGATAAAAACTAGAAGCTCAAATGTAGGTGGCAGCACTGTTGAGTGGTCCTAAATTTTGACAATTCTACATACTGTCCGGCTAAAATTCGTGATAAAATGCTATAAAATGTGAAGCAACGTAGAGTGTATCCCGTCCGAAGAAGCATGAATTGCAAAAAAGAAAACAAGGCAGTTGGAAAAAGACAGTTTTGATTGAAAATAAGTTTTTATAAGTTTACTTCTGTCCAATCTTTAGGAAATAAATATAACACTACGATTTTGCAGTTACACGTTGCGCAAAGGGTTATAATGTAAAAATTTAACCAACATAATATGTTTGTTTACTCAAGTAGTATGGGGAACTGTCAAAATTTAAGAACACCCAACAGTAGCGACGCTTGATGGGAGAAATAGGCAGTTTTTATTCTCAATCGATTTGGGAGTTATCAAGCTTGACTAGTTAATACAGAATGTTGTGATAAATAGCTCACATACTAGACTATTAAGTAGCATACTCCACCACGCTGTTTTAATGGAGTAATTGTAACAACTTACAATAATAAAAAAATAACTTACAAAAACATCTGTATTAATTAGTTAAGACGCCGTATTTTAATCTAATACGATTATAATAAAAAAGTACGTATTGCATGTTTCAACAAAATATAATTACAATATCGCTCTTTGATATTTTTTGCAATTGATTCAATAACAGAAGAGTGATCGCATGGCATGATATTGGCACAATGTGAATGTATCGAACAATATTGAGCCACATTTTTACTAACTTATTTTATATATATTTTAATTATTTAAATAATAATATCTCTATTTTACCCAATAGTCGGCTCTTGACAATAAATGGGTATTATGTAATTTGGGATTTAAAAAAAAAACAGCATGATTTCTTCAGCGGAATTGTAGCGGATAAACTGTACCTCATAATGGTGCTGATTGCTAGAGATACCTGAACTTCTCTTTTTATTTTGAATTATACCTGTCATTTTCTTATCCGACGAAACGAAAAGGATCGAGTAATTCATATATTCATGTTCATTTATTGCCAAGTCACAAGCACTTAAGGTGTTACGCTTCAAAATGGAACACACGTCAATTTTAGGCATCTTTATACCAGCAAGATGCCAATTTGATTCGTCCGGGTTTTATTCATTCATTCACTCATTCATTTTAAATATAACAACTGCGAAGAAGTGAATGACAGGTATGAAATTAGGATGTGTCTGCAGGAATCAGCACCATGGCTCATAATCATTGACGGACTATCAGTTTGTGAATTCGATCTTATAAGTATTTTGTACAAAATTCTATAGATTAGATTTTATTATTCTTTATAGGAAAAGTCAACAAGTAAATGCGAGTCCGGAGGAGTCTTTGGCTACGATAAAACGATCTCAAACGTTCTCACCGCAGCCACAGAGCATCGGCAAAGGACAGTATATTTGCAGGTATGTCGTTGAGTTGGTTATAATATCGTGAGGAAACCCACGTTCCCGAAAAGCGTTTCGGAGGTACGTGACCTAACCTCTATTGGGCTCGATTTCCATACGCGGGTTAAAAGGTTAGACAGTCGATTCTTAAAAAAAACTGAATCTGTCCAATCTTCAGGTTAGGAAAGCGGGCCCCGTGAAAAATGAGGATCATTGTTCATCTCATATTTTTGGTTAGGTTCATTATTTTAAAGTAACCCAGTATGATTTGAGTGGTAAATAGGCGAGTATGGAAACGTGCGAAATATTATAATATTAGACAGAGAGTTTGTAGATTACTTAAAAACAAAACGAGTCAAATAAAAAATTAAGAATTAAAAAAATATAAATAAAATAAATATTTTTTCTTTCAGATTGATTTTCGATTTTTTTCGTCTAGCTTGTATTTCTAGATTAGCCCTGCCATTATGCTATGGCTATATTAATGCTATAAAGAGGAGTATAGAATGAATATTTCCATCTTATGTTTTAGATTGAACCGTTCGGAGTCTGACTCGTCCATGGCGCAGTACGCGCGGCGCGTGACGCTGCAACCGCCGCCCGCCGCCGGCATACCCTTCGACAGGAGCGTGCGCGAGCGCAGGTCGCTCAGGTTAGTATGCAGCTTTAAATATACCTTGCAGCTCAAATTCTCCTCTATTGTGGGTTGTGAGATCAAAAACCGACCTCAACAACTCTTGTCTCAGGGTTACTATTGAGCCGCCATAGGTTCCTGATATGGCTCAAATCTTCTTGTCGGGCATTTCCATAACTTTGTTGGCGATCAGCTCATGGAATGTGTGCTTGTCCCTGACTATACAGAAGAGCTCTTTAACCGTCGCCGCCTTCGTCCACTCCTTGATGTTGTCAAATCAAGTCATAGGCAGAGTATGTTCCACGCGTCTACCAAAGATTTTGCCCGATAATATAATTTGAAGCAGGCGATATCTGTCATTTCTAAGCATGTGCCCTTGTGCACGATGCCTTACGTAACAACTAAATAAACTTAGGTAAATAGTAGTCGGGGCCGTCTGTTCACCGTCTGTCTATATCTCACTCGCATTTACGCATCAGACACAGTACGAATAGATTTTTGTATTTAGTGTCCGAGGTATGTCATAAATTCCCATTGGTATTTCTTGTTCTTGTTCGTTTTGAATCCCAACACATTATAAATGATTATCACGTGGTTACCGGTAAAGGAGAAACCCACATTGTTGTTTCCCGAGAAATGTGTTTCGGAGGTATGACCTAACATGTATGGGGCTGGTTTTACCTTTGCGGGTTGGCAGGTCAGACGCTTCTGTAAAAAACCAGACCTGTCAAATCTTCAGGTAACTTAAGTGGTGGAAAAACGGATAACGCTAGAGGAGGTGATGATGATTTGTTATTGTCGTGAACCCCAGCTAACGTTGGTGTGTTGTCCAGATGGGGCCGCGTCCCGGGCGGCGCGGTGCGGCGCAGCTCGACGCGTGCGCGCTCGTCCCGCACGTCGCTGGACCTCACGCTGGACCTGCGCGCGCAGCACGAGCGGCTCGCTGACCTCAGGACCGAGATCGCACACCTCGCGCAGCTCAAGAAGAGGTATATTTCATTATTCGTGTTTTTCAATTTATTTTCAACAGCGTGGTGGAGTATGTTTAGCGAAGTGGAAGAGAAGTACGAAGAAGGCAGACCCCACCATCAGATGGGAATAATAAATGCCAAGGAGAGAGAGAGCGTGGTGGAGTATGTTTCATATCCTTCCGGTTGATTGCGGAGGACAGTTGGAGGGCTGTTTATGCTTTTCAATAGGACCATTATTAACAGTGACCCAATCTTAATACAAGCATATTGCAATGCAATAAAAAGCAATATTGAAATTTGACATTTGCGCATATAAAAGTAAGTGCGCAATGCACACTTCGATATGGCCTTTTGAACCGCCCAGGTTACATTAACCCCCTTATGTTTAATAAGTGAAGGTTTACATAACATTAAATTCGGTTGTGTAACTTACCTTAAATATCAAAACGATAGCAAAATTTCACCCTATGACATTGGTCTAACAGAAACCTCGATGAGGTGTGGGTACTTACTTCATCTTGAGATGGATGTACATCTGACTACCCTATTGGAATATAGTCGTGAGCTTATGTTAAAATTTCGTCAATTCCATCTTTGTCTTCTTTTCTAATCTCCATCTCTTTCCTTTAGACTGGAAGAAGCGTGCGCCCGCGGCGACCCGTGCGTGGCAGCGTGGGTGTCCACGGACGAGACCCTCAAGCGGCTGGTGGCCGGGGCGGAGCCCGGGGACCGCGCCGCGCGCCTGCTGCAGCGCACCTGCCGCGAGATCTACAAGCTGCGCAAGAGTCGCCAGGGGAAGCGCCGCCCCGACCTCGTCACCTTCAAGTGAGTGCATGACTTATTTCATCATTCACCATCTCCCTAGCATTATACTGTTATCCAAAGAGCCCTAAGAGCCAAAGGCCCCTGACGTGACTCATGTAACGACTACTAACTTACATCAGTAAGTAGTAACCGGTACCAACGGCTTAACGTGCCATAACGTGAAGCACGGATCATCTTACTTCTGGACAATCAGTTGATCAGACTGCAATGTGTTAATGTATTAATAAACTCTAAATGAAGTATAATATTTTTGTTACAGAGAAAAGATGGCATTCTTCACTCGAAGCAAATCAACTATCCCCGTCTTACCTGGCGAGGAGGGAGACGAACATCTGTCGGAGGACGATTGGGAGGAAATCTTAGAGGAAAGGAGGACGCCGGACGGGCGCTCGTCTAAGACCTCCTACGAGCTCAGGAGAGACCACCGTTGTACTGACGTCAGACAAGGGGCTGAGCAGGAAAACGTGAAAACCGAAGTCGTCGAATGCAAAAACCCGTGCATTAACCCCGAACCGTGCTACGAGAATATACCGGCGACGCAAAATTTGGCCAACAATATATCCGGAAGCCAAATCTTATCCGGAAGCCAAAACTTATCTCTTACCCAAAACGTAACGATAAGCCAAAATACAACAGTAAAACGGTCAGACGAAGCGAAAGTACTGGAGGAAGAACCGGATACGGAACCTAAGACTGAAGATGTAAGGTATGAGTTTGTTGTTGATAGAGTACTAGGTGTTCAGGTCTGAACGAGTGAGTGAGTCACTTTGGATCATCGTAATACCTTTAAACAAATTGGTAATATATACTAAAGTAATATATATAGGAAGGTTCAAAGTGGCTAAGAATGGACTATACCCTGTTAAACGTAGCATTTTGACTACAGGACAGAGACAGTCGCTTAGTCCGAAAGAGACGAAATATATGTTTCTTTCACGCTAAAGTTACATTTTACAGGGTATAAACAGATAAACGGCACCGTAAAAAAAAAGAATTTGCTAATAATATGTTCTGTGATTATAACTATTGAGATTTCTGGATTGAAGACTGAAGTGAACTATGAATGTAACATTGATATGTATTTTATTGGTAATTATATATTTACATCGGGGGGGTTAAAAATGCCACATAGAAGCAATTCATTTAAAAAAGTAACATTGCTATTTGCTAAGTAACATTTATATAAAAATAATTGCGCAATGTCAACAAAGTGTCAAATAGCAATATTGCTTTTGATGAGATGAATGAAGAACTTTTCAAGCTACGTTCTCCGACTAAAATATAGATGGCGGTGTATACCTTTAACGTGCTAAGTATTTTCTCATTACTCTGGTACATAATTATTCAAAAATTTAATGTAACGGCAGAGGCATATATAAAAATAATTGTTGTTTGAAATTTGTATCAGATATGTATAGTGTTAGATGTGTCAGATTGAGGAGCTAGGTGGCGCAGCGGTAAACGCGCTCGGTCTGCGATTGTTGAAGCTAAGCGACTTTCGCAAAGGCCGGTCATAGGTGACCACAAAAAAAAGTTTTCATCTCGAGCTCCTCCGTGCTTCGGAAGGCACGTTAAGCCGTTGGTCCCGCCTGCATTAGCAGTCGTTAATAACCACCAATCCGCACTGGGCCCGCGTGGTGGTTTAAGGCCCGATCTCCCTAACCATCCATAGGGAAGGCCCGTGCCCCAGCAGTGGGGACGTTAATGGGCTGGCGATGATGATGTATAGTTGCTACCTATATTGCTTCTCTTTATTTTGATCAGAATAAAATAGGTGGAAGATGCGTGTAATAAAAAGCGTCATCGTTTGTAGCCAAACACAAAGATAAAAGGTACATATGTCTGTTATTCATGAAATTAGAATGTTAAGCGAAGGCGTACAGTGCCATCCATATTTTTCTGGGGAACATGGCCTATAGAGTCCCTCACTGCTTCGATGTGGACTTTTTAACTCCATAGGACTCAAAAGTGCGTTAATATGTGCAAATACAGTGCCATACATAAAAAAAAATATAACATTGAAACTATAAAAATAAAATACATCTCCGTATGTATTTTATACATTTTTGAAATATTATTATACATATTTTGTACAATGATCTAGTGCCTTAAGCTGGTGCCTTATTTATGGAAGAATTGTGCCATAATGCGGCATGGTTTGTTATGTACAAAATAGTTGTATGAAGTCACAAATATATGCCAAACGATTTACTTGTAAGAGCGGTGATGATAATAGCATTATGTATATACGTATGGAAGTCCCACCGGCATAGTTGTTCTACTGTGTATATAATGTGGTTGAATTCTATAGTTTATCATGGCTACATTGAAAAGAAAAAAGGAAAGAGACCTTTTTGTATTCAAAAGTGTTTGCTAATAAGAAATATTCAGGACCTCCGCGATACAGGACTAGTGCGGGGTCCGCCAGTAATGTATACATTTTTAAGTTGTTTGATAAATAAACATATTGTATTTGTCATAAACAAAACAGTTACAGAACAAAAATATTTGAAAAATATAAATAAAACAAAAATAAAATTAAAATATAACATTGTCATAGAATAAAGAATAATATAGAAAAGACATTCTCCGCCCCGCACTAATTCGTACTGGTGCCGAGCTAGAATTAATTCACCCTTTTATTAGTCTAAATGGCCGTAAGTCGTTAAGGAGTGAGAGAGCGCGCGCGGATTATTTGTCTCGCTCGCACTTACGCGTTAAGCGGCAAACGGCAAGAATGAGTATTTTATATCGAGTGTCCGGGCTGTTTTTTAATTTGGATCTCCTTTTATTTCTATTAGATTCTGAGATTCAAGAAGCAAAAACTAAGAACATTTTTTTTTAAAGTCTTTTTCATGTAGTCATGTGACTAGAACAATTTTGCCTTAGAAGTGTAGGGTACCACCGAGTTAATAGGACTTGAATGACAGGCCAAATATGCTTTGTATATACAGGCTAAATTGCGCAGGAGTCGATTATATGCATATACTGCCATTAGGAAGCGTAAATTATATATTGGGCGACTTGGTATGATAAAAAAATATATATTTTTATAACTTTGTTTTTCACCTGAAACGTTGATAAGCAACAAAAATGCTAAACTCCTAATACAATAGAATTTTATATTTGAGTCTCCGGAATAAATAAATTATAGCTCCTTACAACAGAAAAAGAAAATGATGGAACCTAATGACGTATTTTCTAACACGAATATTGTTATGGCGAATCCCTCCTGTTCTAAATCGAAAAGAGATTTTAGAGATTTTTTAGATTGAATAATTATTTTTTCCAAGGTATAAATATATTTAGCTGATATTCTCATTAAGGAATTGTTAAAAAAACAAGATTCGTGTAATTTACGAGCACTGGCATTCAGAAACTTATCGAAGTTATTTTTGGGTTTCATAAGTCACCAAAATGCAACTCTTTAGGGCATTATGTCATTAGGACACCATGGTTGCGCCACCAGCGGGAAATCAATCGGGATTCGGTTGCCAGCAACAAATTGGTTGCGCAACCAGGTGAGCCTTTACACAAATGCGTACATTTTGTTTGTGTCGCGACTGTGGCGGCGCCATCATGGCGTCCTAATGAGATATGGCCTGATACTGAGCCAATTTAAAGTCGATAAGTGTGTCTGAGCCCTTAGACGTTTATACGTGCAATATCTTGACGTACTTGTTCTAGGTGTATTCCATTTAGGTCTTGAGATCTGAATCCTCTGAATGTATAATTTCTCATAATTACGTCATTCTACGTACTCGTAAGATAATGAATTCACTAGTTGTATTCTTAATTTAATTGTAAATTTTGTATAATATTTAATTTTATTACGTAGCATAATCCCTGTGTACATAATCTGAAAATGATAATTCGTAAAAGATGCATATCTGTATTTTGATTTTGACTTCGATTTTATGTTTAATTAATAGCAATATTAGTTGATGTTAAGTATTTTTATTACAAAATAGTATAGATTAGTAATATAATGTTACATTTTTGTAAAAAATGTATATTTTATATAAACATTTACGTGAAGTTTTATACATAATTTTGTAATGGTTACGCAGGTCAACTTGGATTTGCCAAATTAATATAAGCGTTGTTTTAATTCTTCCATTAAAAAGGGATTATTATATTTTGTAAAAATGCCAATACTGACGATAGCCGGTTGATATAAATAAAAAGTGAAAATAAAAATAATAAATTAATAAATTTCTTAGTTTAATTTACCCAAACAAACACCTTACAAAATTATAATTGATAATACACAGAAATATTAGTCAAAAAAAAAACAATTTTTAGTGAAGGATTTCTATTGCAGGGGTGCACATTTATTACGAACGACAAACATAATCACGCCCTTAAAATTTCATAATCGACCAAATCACTAATTTAAGAGCCACTCTCTTGCCGGTGTAGCATTCCTCTAAAATCCTACTTTTTAGGGAAAAATAGAGAAGTGGCTTCCCTCTTGCCTTCTGCCCCAATCATAATAATCGATAATGGCCCCGATTTCTGCAGAATCATCCTAATTATAAAAATAAAACTAAGTAACTTAAAAAAGTTATACCCGTCATTTTTATATCCGCCGAAAAGAAAAGCAAGGGATGATTGACAAATGTTAATTTTAAAATGAATGAGTGAATGAATGAATAATCCGGGCGAATAAAATAGGCAGCTCGATAATATGCAACCCGTTTGACGTGTGCTGTCAACTTATTACTGTCGAATTATTATGAAAACATGAAATTTGATGGAAGATTGCTTATATCTGGTGTAGTGTTGTCCAGTTTCAGGAAAACGACCGAGTTTGTCGACCTTTGGACGTACTTATATCAATTATATGGACATTCTCTATGGACAAATGTGGTTCCTGTACTCGACATTGGCAGTAATGGTTGTCTCTATGACGACCGGTTGCCATACAACCATAAAGTTGAAGTTGATGGAAGATTCTTTTTTAATTTCAGCCTAAAATTGTCGTGTGTTCCATTAATTTTATGCCTAACGATTACCCTTTCTTTTTCGACGGATAAGCAAATGACAGGTATTACTAAAATAAAATTAGATGGCGTGTACTAATCAGCACCATTGTCCAGACATTTCCATCCATATTTATAGGTATCTAGACTAGATAGGACAATTATGTACATAAAACCCCTTAGTTTTTAATAAGTACATGATATAAACAGCCTATTTAAGTACGGTTGCTGGGGCACAGGCCTTTCGATCGGAGTATATATGGATCATACTCCACCACGCTGCTCCATTGCGAGCTTCATTTCACGACATAACTGCATTCCGTGTAGTCGAGGTCAAAGGTCAACGACTTAGGTCCCTAATATTTTAAAAAAACCCTTTCCAATCTTCTTTGAAACGAGCACTTTATATAACAATCGAATACTATTTCGAGACTGCTTTATTCGGTTCGGCCACATTGCATATTCACGAGGTTGTAGGTACATAGTCGTTACTCATATAGAGTGTTACATAGTGTGATAGAGTATCTAATGGAGTAAATACAATGGAGTAGTTAGGTAGGGAACACTCACGCAAAGGGCCAATCTTACAATCTACGTTCAAAATCTTTAGATTACGCTGGACTAACGACGTGAAACCGATGTGGTTGACTAGGGTGCGATATTTTGAAATTTTGGTGGCGAGGGTGTATTTTTACGGGGCACCGAACAGTGCAGAGTACCTAGCTAGCTACAAATTGGTAATGTGACTAGGGATCGACGATCACTAGTGTCTTGTTCGAAGTTATATATATGCATCGCGCTGTGTACACTTCGCTTTCAGGACTGGATTATTGAATGGTGGCGCCATCTGTTGCATGTGGGCGGAACTAGCTGGTCAACTAGTTGGGTCCGCCACAGAATAAACAACAATACGTAGAAGGGACACTCTCCGTCCCGCACTAATACGAGCTTTCAGCGAGCTTGGTTTACCGCACCCCCGATGGCGGTGGATTTAAATTCCAATTCCAATTCAAATTCAGATAAAATTTCTATTTGTTTTTTTTTTTTACATCCATAATATTTGTTAGTAACGTCAAAAGACAAACATACGATTAGGTATGAGAGACATGGAGTTTGATCCAATGCCTCACATATGGACACTATAGTCTATCAATACATTTAGGAAGCTATTCACGATGCAACAGGGATGGTTGAGATTCCATCACACTGTTTATACCTACGTTTTCTCCGGTCCGATGTTCGGAAGGAAAAGAGCGCGCATGTACTTAATAGTAGCAAAAAGTCGCTTCCCTGCTTCGATGCGCACGCATTTAGCCGTTTGTCCCGTTCATTTGCCGTAGAAAAACCTCCACAAACCTGCAGTGGAGCAGCGTGGAGGAGTAATGTATAATAACCCCCCCTCTCATGATCAAGGGGAGGCCTGTTCCCAGCAGCAAGACGGATATAATATTATGCTGGTTTTGTTTTTTATATCTATAACTAAACCTCTCAAACTTGTCCAGTGTACTTATCAAACAAAGAAAAATAAAAGACAGAATTCACTAAAACTTTACGAACTAAATTAATTTTAAAGAGTGCACCGTGTTTGAACGTATGAAGTGTAGTAGCGAGTAGGCATAACACGCACGCTGACCACAGGATACTGTTAAATATAACCCAGATTGTAACGACAGGAATTTCACTTTTTATACACAAATAACTACGAAAAGGAGTGGCCAAGGGCGAGTAGTTATCGATATGCCTAGGTTCCGTATGTAGCCACGTGAAAGACAGACACTGCGTTATTTCTCTATAGGTCATAAATCCATAAGATTATATTCTAATTTACATAATAAAGTTTAATTTTATGTTTATACTCGCGTAGTTTAGATGCTGATACTGTTCTGATAAGCGTCGTTTTAATTAAGTAAATAAATTTTAGTGTGTAGTGAGTTGTTGTATTACTTACTTACACTAAACTTAAGTTTTAATAGATAAGTCGAAGTGGCTATGGTCTGATAATAAAATGACGGTAGTAGACTTTTATTTAAGTAATATATTTAAACATAGAAAACAGTCGCAATATTTTGCTAAACTGACGTTGAATTAAAAAAGTAGAGAAAAAGAAGAAAAAGAAAAAGTAAAGTTTTATTAAGTTTGCTATTGTACTTACTTGTTTCTGGCGCGTCTTATCATTTGTCGCAAAGCGTGTCTGTTCGTACGGCTGGTCCATTTTCGAAATAAAAAGTAAAAGACATTGTATTAGTTACACTCTGTTCGCGGTCTGTCAAACTATTAGGCAGCTGGTTTACTTACACCGAGGAGGCCGGTTTCAAAAAAGTTCGCAGCCAATGAGGGTAGTTTTCAAATCAGTTACTTTTTACCCAAAGCAACGCAACAAGAAGTTACGATAGTATCCAGCCAGCGCATTGCCCATGAATATAGGTATGTCCATTATTTATTGAGATGACATAATTATTTATTTATTTGTTCACAATAAAACTGACAAAAGGAATATCTTAATCTTTATTCAGTAGTTTAACAGCAAAGTCAACTATGATCATTGTATTCAACCAGATATACTTACACTATGACTGAAGATTTGGTTCCTAGGTCATATCCATACTAACATTATAAATGGGAAAGTGTATGAGTGTGTCTGTTTGTTCGTCCGTCTTTCACGGCAAAACGGAGCGACGAATTGACGTGATTTTTTACGTGATGGTATTGAAGGGATAGTGAGTGACATAGGCTATTTTTTGTCTCTTTCTAATTCCCCACTTCCCTAAAATGGGGGGTGGAAGTTTGTATACAGGAAACCGCAATTTACAAGGTAGAAAGCTAAAAATTGGTATAAGTAAATATAATATTGGTATTGGTAATTGGTATTTAGGAGTAACAAAAAAATCATGCATCATTTTTATTTTGGAAATCTGCCCCCAACCCTTTCAAAGAGGGGGTGAAATTTTATATGGAAATTTTCGCAGCTAGAAATTGGTATATTAGGAAAGTGGAAACGTGTTACCCCGAATTTGACGCGACCGAAGCCGCGGGCAAAAGCTAGTTAATAAATAAATGGGTAGAAAATGATTTTGTATGTTACGGGACCCTAAAATACTCCTCAAATGTACCACGGGTGAACTAATTAGGAATTTTCGGGACGCCAAAGAAATTTGATTTAAGTGTAGTTAAGGAAGCAAAGAATGAATTAAAGGAATTTAGTTGATTAATTACTTCTAAAGTGGGGTTTTATTTTAGTTTTGGTTGTACAGTCGGAAATTACGTCGATTAAATGTTATCTCGACTTTTTATTTTAGCAGAATAGTTAAGTCATTTTAGAGATCTTATCTTACATTAAAAAGCTGTTTATTTTGGTAGCCGCAGTGGTCCTGTGGTTCACCGGTTTGCTTCTCAAACGGGGAGCGCGGGTTCGAACCCCGGTACGGGACTTGCTGGTGCAAGTCCTGCTGCTGCTGGTGAGTTATTAATTTATCTTAAGTGTATTTTTCACTAACACACTTGGCTCGACCATTTACTACCTCTATATTTTTATTTTATTTTGCGTACATGTACATTTTACATAAAGTTCTTAAAAAATATTACAACATTAAGTCATTTTACATGCACCCTTTTATAGGGCGTTGCAAAGGAGTCATTCTTGATATTTTATACAATAATAATCTAACCTGAATAATAATTGGTTTTCTACATGTTAAATTCTAATAAAATATTCACACTTAAAAAAAATAATATAAATTACTCGACCGAGACGATCTGGTGAAAGTCGCGGGAAGCCGCTGGATGCGGGCAGCGCAGGACCGATCGTCGTGGAGACCCTCGGGGGAGGCCTACTATGCCCAGCAGTGGGCGTCGTACGGCTGATGATGATGATGATGAAATTACTCGTACTAATAATAATGCCGCACTATTCATTGATCGAATAATAGCATTTAGTCAATAAGAAAAATTTTAGCTGCTTATAAAAAGATTTGTCGTTTGTATCCTGCTTTAACGTTTTGGGTACTTTGTTATATTTATATATTTTTGTTTGTTATATTTTTTCTATTTATTTTCTGTGATACGGCTCAGAAAGCTCGGTGAAGCTGCTGATGTAAGTAGGTAGTGGTTACATGAACCATGTCGACTTTGGCGGCTTAATAATAATCCTTACACCTAGGTTGATGAGGTTGGTAATCCACCTCACAACCCACACGATAGAAGAGAATGAGTACCTACCATGTACCATGTATGTACTCGATAGCACGCCATATAGTTTATTACACATGTCATTATGATTTACAGACTTTTAATACAATTATTTACAACCAGCGTGTTATTTATTTATATTAAGTATGCATTATACTCCGTGCCTGGTTTCCAGAGTCAAACATTTTTATATTTAGTCAATACTTGCTGAGGTTGGAAATAAACAAAATCCGTGGCTCTAATGGCAGGCTTTCATGGGTTGCCATCAATCATCTCGCTTGCCTTTAATATTTTAAGAAATACTTTGCTACCTGTCGCTTGGAGTTTTGTTGGGCGGACGAAAATTTGCCGCGGTTGAAGTTACAAGAGCTAAAACAGGTGAAAAAGGTTATTTGAAATGTTCGTTCATTTTCGCCCGTAAAGTAAAAGTTTATTTCTTCCACAAAAACTTTTCATAAGGGCGGCCAATCAGCTCGCGACAACAAACACTTCAGGACCCCGATACCGACCCCACCGGCGTGGTCGATTTCCCTCATTCAGCGCTTATCAATATCGACCCACTAGGGACGATCAATTCTTTCAATATGATCCCGTCAGACGACGCCGTGAGCCGTAGTTCGCGCCCATCTGGGCACCATAGAATCAGGCCTGTTGTCTTAAATTTTGTACCTCCTCATTCGTCCGTCCAAGTAGTTATTACCATTTCCTGCAAGTCTACAAAATGTCACGGCAGAGAAAGAATTGTGCTCGGTAGCCTGTTTGCGCCGAGCCTTAGGGGCTGATCGGGATAGGCTTTAATCGCTGTCACTCCTGCTCTGGTACCCTACCGAGGTGCGTGACTGCGGGCGTCACGCGCCGCCTCACCCGGAAATGTCCGTGCGGGGTGGCCAGTGGGGGGCCAGAATTATGGAAATATCCAACATTACTGCACTGCCCGACGATTGTTGTGCCTTCGATAGCGCCTGATTACAGACTAGCTGGTGTGCTATGTAAAACAAGTACATTACGGCTAATATATATACGTCCTTATATACTGTGTATGGACATGCCCTCATCAATGGAAACAGGCATGCTTCACCGTGCAACTTGCAGCCTCTTTTTATAATAAGATGGATATGATAAACTATAATGCGGATAGGTGGTTTGATCAGCCTAATGTCTTGTCATAAAAACATTTTTATTTTATTAATTTGGGAAACAAAGAGCTATATATAACATTACAATTACACATTACATCTAAATAAAAAAAAAACAAACAAGCAAACAAAGATATGCTACATAAGCCATCTTCACGCATCAGCGTCGTGCCGACTCCGGAGTCAAAGTGGTCGCCATGGCCGAAATCGGTCGGAGATCATCATCATCACATCTAAACAATAGCATAAGCCAACAAAGTTTCCACCACCGAATAGTGCAAATGACAAGAGTGTACAACCTAAATGCAACATAATAAAATAAAGTATTTTTAAAGGGGTAGTCATTAATAATTTAATTACCATATTTAAACCAATTAGGACTTTGTTAAGAATAACTTTCATAATAGTTTCCAAAATTAATTCATGTTCCAAATTGACGTATCATAACATGGCATAAAGGCACAATCCCTCTGAAGAAATAGGTAAATAATATGGATAATAATTGGATATATTTGGTTTTATAAAATAAATTTAATATAAGGAGCGGGAAAATGAAACGGCGTCGTTCTTGTTACTATTTTTCTTTTTATTGTTTTTCTTTTGTTTTTCTTTTGTTTTATGACAAAAAAGGTTACATCCCGTTTTCGCTAGATGGCGCTTGTCTCTGACATGCTGCCACCACCTAGGTGTCCTACAGCAATTCTTTGGTAAATAGGTAAGTAAATCAATACTAATTTAAAGTATTTATACAGAAATTAATTTAAAATTGATTTAGGCAAGCAAGTACTTATGTAGAACTCAACTTGGTTACATTATAAACATTTCTTACTAAATTATACCAATAGAAGGTAAGTACTTACTTAGAAATAATTAAAAATAGCTTAAGGTAAATATTAAGAAAATATTCTTGGTTACAAACAAACATTTGTTAAACTATAATACTAGTTTATGAAGTATTCATAGGTAAGTAAGTTATGCAGAAATAATAATTGAAGTATTTTTTTTTTAATTATATAAATTTAGTTAGCCTTAAGCAGTTAGGATTAGGTAGATTATATAAATTTAGTTTTAGGTATGTAAATTATATGAATTTAGTTTGCTTTAAGTAGTTAGTAATTAACTTAATTAGGTATGTACAAACTAATCTTAGTTGACAAGTAGGAAATAGCTTTAGGTAGTAAGTGATTAATTTAAGTAGGTATGTACAAACTAATCTTAGTTGATAAGTAGAAAAAGGCAAGTAAATGCTACATTGCTATATTTGTGTGTGCAACAACCAAGGCGGTTCACATTGAACTAGTCTCCAGTTTGGAAACTGTTAGCTTTCTTTCAGCCTTAAGGCGATTTATATCCCGAAGGGGAAAACCAAAGGAAATGTTGAGTGATAATGGCACTACATTTATAGGCGCTAATAACGAACTTATTGAATTATATAACTTTCTAAAAGATAACTCTGGTAATCTTATGACCTCATGTGCTAATGAAAACATTATCTGGAAGTTCTTACCTGCTTATACCCCACACATGGGTGGGTTGCATGAAGCTGCGGTTAAGTCTTGTAAATACCATCTTAAAAGGGTCTTAGGTAATTCCTTATTAACCTACGAAGAGTTCTCGACTATTCTAACTCAAATAGAATCTATTCTAAATTCACGCCCTCTATGCCCAATACCTAACTCAAATAATGATGAAGTTTTTTGCTTGACGCCAGCCCACTTCCTATTAGGTAGGACACCTGGTTCAATACCCGACTACGACTACACTGATGTACCTATGAACAGATTAACTCACTACCAGCAGTTACAGCAAGTACAACAAGATTTCTGGCGAAGGTGGTCTAGAGATTATATCGGACTGCTGCAGACACGTTCCAAGTGGAGAAGTTCCAAGGGCCATGGTCTCCGCGAAGGCGACGTAGTCCTCGTGAAGGAAGACGGGCTGCCCCCGAGCCACTGGAGGCTTGGACGCATCACCAACTGCTGCCGGGGGAAGGACGAGGTCACGAGAGTCGCAGAAATCCGCACCGCGAGAGGGATCATCAAACGCGCATTTAACAATATTTGCCCGCTACCTATAAACGGAATAGAATAAGCTTGGATGAGTCACCACTTGCTGCTGAGAGAAGGACGAGGTCACGAGGGTTGTCCCAATCCACACCTCAAGGAGGATCATCAAATGCTACCTTTAAAATAAGTTATATACCTACTAAGATTACATACTTGCACTATTTTCTACTCACTCCGCTGACTCCAGTAGGTCACCATGAAGAAATAGGTAAATAATATGGATAATAATTGGATATATTTGGTTTTATAAAATAAATTTAATATAAGGAGCGGGAAAATGAAACGGCGTCGTTCTTGTTACTATTTTTCTTTTTATTGTTTTTCTTTTGTTTTATGTCAAAAAAGGTTACATCCCGTTTTCGCTAGATGGCGCTTGTCTCTGACACCCTCTCTGTCGATTTTTACGTTTTGTATATCTTTTTCGCTCGCAGTCGATCCCCCGATACCGACCCCGCCGGCGTGGTCGACGATTTCCCTCAATCAGCGTTTATTCTTTCAAATATTTTTCCTCTCAAACGACGCCCTGAGACGAGGTTCGCGCCCAACTGGGCACCCTCAGGCCTGTTGTTTTAAACGTTGTACCGGGTGAGAGCCTTCAGCGCTCCCCATTTGTCCGGCCAAGTTGTTAATGCCATCTGCGGCAAATCTACAATAAGTCACGTCAAAAAAATAAAGCTTGCAGTCGATCACGAAAGGGAACAATAGAACATAACATAGGTAAGCTCACGAGTATATTCTCAATCTGGGTACTAAGGGTAAGTACAGTCATGAGCAATATAATGTACGCACTTTAGGACTGTCGGACTAACATATTTGATATTTAGTGAGACTTACAGTTCAAACTGTCAAAAAAGTTAATGTAAAAAGGTCCGAAAGTGTATACATATTAATGCTCGTGACCGTACATCTATCGCAAGATGACCTAAATACCCACAATCCACCGAGCTTTTGTCTGACCAAGGCGCGAAGAGTTGAGCCGTGTGTCGTAATACTTAATATCAGTCAAAACAAAGAGTAACACATAACATAAGCTTCTTCTATCGTGTGGATTTTGAAGTGAACTACCAACCCCATCAACCCTGGTGTCAGGGTTATTACTGAGCCGCCATAGGCCCCTGACATGACTCATGTAACAACTACGTACTTACAACTACAATAAGTAATAACCGGGACCAACGGCAATCAGGTGATCAGCCTGTAATATCCTAACCAAACTAGGGATCACAAAGTGATTTTTGTGATTTGTCCCCACCGGGATTTGAACCCGGGACCTCCGGATCGTGAGCACGACGCTCAACCACTGGACCACGGAGGCCGAGAAGACATATAAGTTCACGGATTATATCCCAATTGGGATAGCTAGAGGTACATTCATCGCAAGATGAACTAAGTACCCACACCTCACCGAGCTTTCTGTTAGACTGTGGGTTTGTGTAACAGAGTAAATCAGTAAAAACACATAGCAATGCGTCGCGTGGTCGTTTGCGCATGTGAATGTGATTCGCGTGACGGTTCCTATATTGCTCCACCCTTTATTGTGGTGTGGTCCCAGTGGAAGAGGATATATCTTAAATGAAATGAAATATTTATTTCGGATATTTATCCATATTTTGGCCTCTCTCTTTATTTAAGAGCTGCGCTCTTGTCGGTGGAGTAATCGCCGTTCCTCTCTTCTTCCCGCCAAAACCTCCACCTCCCGATACGACACGACCTGCACCTTCTCTTTTATTTGTTTCATAAATGGTATCCTAGGTCTACTCCTTCCTCTCTTCCCTTCAATTTTTCCTTCTATAATGTTTGTTATAAATGAATCGTGTCGTATCAGGTGGCCAATCATATTTCCTCTCCTGTTCTCTATAGTCTTCAATATGGTTCTCTTTTCTTCAACTCTTTCCAGCACTTTTTTATTTGACACCATTTCAGTCCAGCTTATACCCTCCATCCTTCGCCAACACAACATCTCAAACGCTTCCAACCTCTCTCTGTCTCTCTGTGTCATAGTCCAGGTTTCACGTCCATAGAGTGCAATGCTCCAAATATATGATTTAATAAACCGTTTCCTTATTTTTAATGATATGTTTTTGGTTTTCAAAATGTATTTTTTTCTCATATTTTGTTAGTAACAGAATATTATATCTAAGTTAGTAAAATTTATAATTTTCATTGGATGTCACATGCATGTACAGCCAGTGAGTGAGGATGGGTCTGTCCATCCTTTGTGAGACCTCCTTAAATATACCTACTGGCCTGCAAAACTAAGTAAGTACTGCACTTGAAATGTGGGGATGGTGGTGGTGAAAAGTGGTGGGACTCACACCTCTAATGCCTAGCCAGGCGGGCCTCTACCATACGTTATGACGGCATCTGTGGTCCAATAGTTGAGCGTTGAGCTCACGATCCGGAGGTCCCGGGTTCAAATTCCAGTGGGGAAATATATCACGAAAATCACGTAGTGATCCCCAAGTATATTAAGATGCTTCGTGCTTCGGAAGGTACGTCAAGCCCTTAATCCCGGTAACTACTTATTGATGTGTAAATGCCATGAACCATGTCAGGGGCCTTTGGTGTATCAGTAGTAACCCTGATACCCAGGGCTAATCAGGTTGGTCAAATTAATTCAATGTCGAGTCCTGCAAGAGCGGTTTTCTAAACATGATGCTGGGGAATATAACTGCCTACCTACACTTTCTAAGTATCTTTAAGTATTCCAACAGCGGGCTATCAAACCTGGGCCCGCTCACATAACTACCTTATACTGTAGGCATTCAGAACTCATCGGTGGACACGACAAACTTCTTCTATCGTGTGGGTTGTGAGGTGAATTACCAACCTCGTCAACCCTGGTGTCAGGGTTACTATTGAGCCGCCAAAGGCCCCTGACATGACTCACATAACGTTTACGTCTTTTTATCCAGATATCTAGAGCTACCACATTTTCACGAGGTTCGTTTACCTCACTTGAAGATTTGATAGGTTCAGCCGTCGACAAAAGCAACTGCCTGTCTGACCTTCCAACTTGCGATGGAAAACATAGGCCCAATAGTGGTTAGGTCATATATATCTACCTCCGCATTTCTTGGGGTAAAATGATAAAAATATATAAAATAATGTTACAGTAAATATTGTAACAGAAATACATTTTCCACACTAGTGAAAGCCGCTAAAGTTTGCATTGAGGGAAACAATTGTACCTTTATTACCAAAGAATAGCAAGTCATGAATAATTGTGTTTATAACAAGAAAACACAAAGGTACGCGGTACCAGCTAGTTCTATAGAGACTGTGGTCCCTATACATCAATAATAGTTACAAAAATATAGACTAATGATAGTGATAGGAGGAAAATGGAAAAGTAAGGTTGGCAACAAATGTTGGTAATAATATCAATTAGGAATTTTAGGGCCCATTTTTACCGGGTGAGAGCCTTCAGCGCTCCCCATTTGTCCGGCCAAGTAGTTAATGCCATCTGCGGCAAATCTACAATAAGTCACGTTAAAAAAAAGGATGATAAGTGTTTGGTAAATCCTGAGGTACTTACTTAGTAAATAGTGAGGTACGCTTCTTTTACTCTAAGGTTACCTGGAAGAAATTCCTGTTTAGCAATAAGACCGCCTATTGTAATAATTTGTCTTTTTGTCTGTCTAATTTGGCTGCAAGTTGACTTATAATGATCTGTATCTCTACCCACCACAAAAGTAAATCTATTAGAGAATAACTTACCATTATAAAATGGATCAAATATTTTTTATCTGTTATTCACTCTTGTCATCTTCGCGGCCGACTGATTTATCGAGCTAATGAAAATATTAATTACCATAAAACAAGATTTTAACTGAATTATTAAGTGAAAGTTCGCATATGTTATCTTTTGTAGAAACTAGAAATCGTTAGCGCAAATAGATGATTGGAGAATCATTTGTATTGCGCATGGCTAAATATCCTATTTTTTTTAATAAAAATGGTGCTAATTCCAGTACTCACCATCTTCTTTTATTTTAAATTATACCTATCATTTTCTTATCCGCTGAAAAGGAAAAGGACGGGTCACCGACAGGCATAAAATTAATTGAACACACGTCCATTTTATATAGAAATTTTAAAAACCTTCCCAACATTTTATATCTATTAGCCAATAACCCGACAGAATTAAGTTAACAGCCCACGTTAAACAAGTTGCATATCAGCGAGAAGTTATTATACTCGCCCGGGTTATTCATTCATTCATTAATTCATAAAAGCCGCCATTATTAGCCCATTGACAAAGCAAGTGTTACCATTCAATTGGTATCTCCAACATTCCAAAGACGTAAATTTTATTATTTAAAATTAATTGAATTACTGACTAATGTTTTAATTACTATTACATCTGGGCTAACCTTAAAATGCTAGCTGTCAGTTTTACCATACCTGGTTTTTTTTATCTCTCTCTCTCTCTATTTAAGAGCTGCGCTCTTGTCAGTGGAGTAATCGCCATTACTCTCTTCTTCCCGCCAAAACCTTCACCTCCCGATACGACACGACCTGCACCTTCTCTTTTATTTGTTTCATAAATAAATGTTATCCTAGGTCTAGGTTGGTTGGTTTTTTAATACCATGCCTAATACTTTCCGCACACTTTCTTATACCCGAAATATGTATAAAAAAAAATAAGCACAAAAAACCAACTACTATTTTACCTGTCATGCAGGCTTCTGCTGACGTTACAATTTAAACAATGAGAAGTGTTTATCATGGTAATCTCCACAAACCGTTTAGAATGGGCATTTGCTTTGTACAAATAAATTAAACTAGTTAATTCTAAAAAATCCGGTTGAAGTTTACTTAAACATTGCTTACTTAGTCATGGCGGCTTTGAGTAGGTATTTTAAGTTTTATTAGCCTTTATATATTTTAGCTACGTGGCTAGATTTTTGATAACCTGTTTTTGGTACCTACCTCAATGATGACAAAGCACCTACCTGTTACTACTTAAAATCTGATAAGTATTACTCAATACTTAGATCTATAGAATACGATTTTGTTGAGAATAGACGAACCGAAAGTGGTGTATCGGGATCTTAGTAAGGGTTTGTGCCAACGGGAAGTATGTACTTATAATTTGAGTTTAGATTTTAGTGAGCTGGGGGGTTGAAATGGCCAAATCAATGAAATTCATCTATTAAAGCAAAATTTGCAATTTGGCCAAATTGGCGCATTAAAAGTAAGTGCGCAATGCAAACAAAATGTCAAATAGCAATATTGCTTTCTTAGATGAATTGGTTCGATGTGACCATTTTAACCCCCCTGATCTCTTGATTACCAACTGGTTAAAGATTTACATGAGTACTTACCTATGGCCATGGTATAGAAATGACTTAAATCTGTGTTGATAGTCACAAAGTCAAAGAAATACTTAAGGACATCCCCAAATTGGTCAATGTACGATAAACTACAAAAGTCCAATCAGTTTCTTGCAAAGTAATTCAAACTGGTTGCGCTTAAGACCTCCTGGTTACATGTCGTTTCTGTTTGTTATTTTTTTTGACGTGACTTATTGTAGATATGCCGCAGATGGCATTAACTACTTGGCCGGAAGTCGTTTCTGTAATAGACCAAACTAGATCAAAATTTAAAATACCAAATTAATAACACCGAAATTCACGATACCAAAATTTACTACATTTATAATATACAATTTTACTATACCAAAATTTACAATAAGTACGTACCTCCGTGGTCTAGTGGTTAGAGCGTTAGGCTCATGATCCGGAGGTCCGGGTTCGATTCCCGATGGGGACATTGTCGAAATCACTTTGTGAGACTGACCTTTGTTTGGTATGGACTTTTCAGGCTTGAATCACCTGATTGTTCAAAAAAGTAAGATGATTCCGTGCTTCGGAGGGCACGTTAAGCCGATGGTCCCGGCTATTAGCCGTAAAAACACCTTCACCAACCCGCATTGGAGCAGCGTGGTGGAGTATGCTCCATACCCCCTCCGGTTGATTGAGGGGAGGCCTGTGCCCAGCAGTGGGACGTATATAGGCTAGTTATGTTATGTTATGTACCAAAATTTTAAAATACAGCAAGCTAAGTATAAAAAAAAAATAATGGAAACAATATCGCACACGATCTTCCCTACGTGGTTCCGGTCGGCAGGCGAACCCGCGCGGCGGACCATATAATGACGTCATCATTCAGTACATTCGCTCGACACGATAGAGCGAGCGTTTTGTTTCGGTTTTTTGAATACCTTTTTTTGTTTTATATTTACATCATAAAAGAACTGATGATTTTTTAATGAGTAGAGATACGAGTACATTGTATTTACTGTGTTTTAGATGGTTTGGTAACGGCGCCTCTGTAAAGCCATGGTAGCCCAGTTCGTAGAACGCTTGCCTCTCACTGAGGTCGTAGGTTCCAATCCAGCACAGGCCTAAACCAATGATTGTTAAATTAGTTTCGAATTCACGTTTGGATCATAAATGATTATCATGTGCTCAGCGGTGAAGGAAAACATCGTGAGAAAAACCCACATTACTAAGAAATGCATTTTCGGAGGTATGTGCCCTAAACTGTATTGGGCTGGTTTTCCCAGCGTAGGTTGGAAGGTCATACAGGCAGTCGCTTCAGTAAACAATCGGACCTGTCAAATTTTCAGGTTAGGTAAGCGGAACCTGTGGAAAACGGGATAATGCAATGGAGATGATGGTAACGGTCTCTGTGGTCCAGTTCGAATCCCGGTGCGGACATATCACAAAAATCACTTTGTGATCCCTAGTCTAACTTATTCCTCAGAATTTTCAAGCTGCAGGTAAATTTTTGGTTTAGGCTGGTCTTTGGTACCTATGTTTCTTGATTATGATTATCATGATATCATTAATCTCTTGTGTGAGTTGCGACATCAATGACCAACCCCATCAACCCTGGTGTCAGGGTTACTATTTAGCCGTCAAAGGCCCCTGACATGACTCATCTAACGACTACTTACTTACTTAAGTAAGTAGTAGCCAGGACCGATTGCTTAGCGTGCTGTCTAAGGCACGGACCATCTTACTTTCGGATAATCAGCATGCAATATTCTAAGCAAACTAGGGATTACGTGATATTTGGGATTCAAACCCGGGACCTCCGGATCGCGAGCCCAACGCTCAACCACTGGGCCACATAGGCCGTGTTTATGATAAACTTGAAGTTGACTACAACAATTAATAGACGCATTCCACTTGGCCTAGTGATCCAGAGATGCGCACGCGCCGAGGCAGGTGCTTCTATGCATCTGCTACACAACAGACTGCCTTTGATGCTCTCAACCTTACGTTTTATGTTTCAAAACCAATTTAACTGGAGCGTAACTTGTTATACGCTGGCTTATTATAATAATGATTAAGTAAGTAGGTATGTGATACAAGTGTTTTATTTACTTAAACTAAAGTATTTAACATCCTCCGTGGTCTAGTGGTTAGAGCGTTAGGCTCACGATCTGGAGGTCCGGATTCGATTCCCGATGGGGACATTGTCGAAATCACTTTGTGAGACTGTCCTTTGTTTGGTAAGGACTTTTCAGGCTTGAATCACCTGATTGTCCGAAAAAGTAAGATGATTCCGTGCTTCGGAGGGCACGTTAAGCCGTTGGTCCCGGCTATTAGCCGTAAAAACACCTACCACCAACCCGCAGTGGAGCAGCGTGGTGGAGTATGCTCCATACCCCCTCCGGTTCATTGAGGGGAGGCCTGTGCCCAGCAGTGGGACGTATATAGGCAGTTTATGTAAAGTATTTAGCAACAAAAACTTACAGTACTATTCTGTACTAAACACTTACCACTTTACAAATAAAAAATAAACCACGGATGAACGTGGGTTTAAGTATTTGAGCCTAGCAAAGCCTACTAGCAAAATTGAAACCAATAATCTAAATATACGTATAAAAGGAGAAACTAACTGACTGACATATCAACGCACAGCCTAAACGGCTAAACGTAGGCACTCGAAATTTGGAAGGGACGTAGCTTAGGTACCGTAGAGGTGCACTAAGAAACGAATTCCCGGTATTCCCACGGGAACGGAAATTAGCGGGAAAATCCTTTTGTATGAAAAATCAAAACCGCTTAAGTTAGACGCTTGAAATTTGGCATTCAGGTACCTTAGTTATTAAAGCTTAGTTGCAACAGGATATTGCAAAATTCCCACGGGAGTTAGCGGGAAAAACATTTGTATGAAAAAATCGAAACCGCGTAAGATAGATGTTTTTAATCTAGCATGCATGAATACCTTAGTAAATATAAAGTTTAGTTATGGCTGTATTTTGAAAAATGGGAGTTAGCGGGAAAAATAATGTATGAAAAAATCTAAACTGCATAAGTTAAATGCTTGAAATTTGATATGCACTCCCACACACACAAAGATCTCTCTTTTATAACACGCCACGCGGACGAAAATTAAATAGTGTGTATTTACTGGAATTAGCACCATAACTTTACTACTCTATGATTTTATTATCTGGTACAGCTCGGTAGAAAAGAAATCCTATCTGGACAAATAACCAGTAAGCGTGGTTAAATTGATAATTGACAGTACGGTAGGTACAAATGACAGCTGTCAGTCGACAAATGATGTGGAAAGTAGCTTTCTATAATAAGAAGATAAAGTTGTTAAACCGTGCTAAAGAATTACCTTAAACTGTGTGGAATGGAAACCTTGTTTCTAATAATAATAAGATATATTTTTCAGTAGTACCTACACCTTAAACAGCTTTCCGTCAGACCAACGCGATAGGTACGAAATTTCTGTGTAAACGAGTGCATAGGAACTTGAAAAATTACAAAATTTCCTGCGGAATGGACTCTATTATACCATAGAATATACAATAATACTACGCACCTACAGAAGGGACACTCCGTCCCGCACCGATATGCTTGAAGCGAGTTACTTCACCCCCTCGATGTTGGCGACTTTAGTGTATCTTGTAAGGCCGAGATTTCTAAACTGAATAATTAAGCAATGGGGTTTCTGTGGTCCAGTGGTTTGAGCGTTCTGCTCACGATTCGGAGGTCCCAGGTTCAAATCCTGATGGGGACATATCACGAAAATCACTTTGTGATCCCTAGTTTGGTTAGGACGTTACAGGCTGATCACCTGATTGTCCGAAAGTAAGAGGATCCGTGCTTCGGAAGGCACGTTAAGCTGTTGGTCCCGGTTACTACTTATTGATGCCAGATAGTAGTCGTTACATGAGCCATGTCAGGAGCCTTTGGCGGTTCAATAGTAACCCTGACACCAGGGTTGATGGGGTTGTTAATCCACCTTACAACCCATACGCTAGAAGAAGAAGTAATGAGGTTTGGATTTTAAAAGGACATTCGGTCTTACGACTCTATTTAAGGAGTTATGGAATAAAAAAAATGTATTTATTACGGGTAGGTACCCATATTGTAAGGTACAATTATGTCACTTTAAAATTAAAAGTTATTACAATCAAAACATTTTCAAATAATAATGAAATAAAGTTAAAAATTATTAAAATCAAAACTAAATGTACTAAAAATTTAAATCATATTAAAATGTAACTTATTAAAATAAAAAATTAATGAATCAGGTAAACCTAGCTCAGACGCTGGTGGGGAGCGTAGAGTTGCAATTCTATACGTAGTACTATTCCTTACTCTATGCCTATGACCCCGCCGGCGTGGTCGACGATTTCCCTCATTCAGCGCTTATCGCTATCGACCCTCTAGGGTCGATTAATTCTTTCAAATATTTTTCCTCTCAGACGACGCCCTGAGCCGAGGTTCGCGCCCAACTGGGCACCCTCAGGCCTGTTGTCTTAAACGTTGTACCGGGTGAGAGCCTTCAGCGCTCCCCATTTGTCCGGCCAAGTAGTTAATGCCATCTGCGGCAAATCTACAATAAATCACGTCAAAAAAAAAAACTCTATGCCTATGTACCCATTACATAGTATAGCTGGGCAACATATTATGTAGAAACAAATAATAATTTCTATCCATTCCAATATGACATTTCAAGAAGACCATACATGGCGCCTGCTTTGCACCAAGTATCGTCATTTACTCATGCTAATAGACGTTTTAGAATAAATTTCGACGTAGACTGAGAAAAGCATAGATAAGAAGGTATACAGGATGTTAGTGACATCGTAACGATTACTAAGGGGGATGATTCAGACCACGATTCTGAGTTAATATCAAGTGGAATTTTTCGTCGCAATATTTTAAATTATTATTTTTTATTTTATTTTATATTTAATTTAATATTTTTTAGATTTTGTTTTAGTTTTTTAAATTATTTTTAATTCTATACTTTTGCGGTGGAAAATTCTACTTCATATTAATTCAGAATAATGAGCTGAATCATCCCTCTCAATATTCGTTACGTCACTAACACCGCGTTACTTGCACATACAGATAGCCATACAAGTAGGTATGGGTTTAGTGACACCGTAACGAACACTGAGGGGGATGATTTAGACCATGATTCTGAGTTGATATCACGTGGAATTTCTTGTCGGAAAATTCATGAATTGCTTTTTTTTTAATTATTTTCAGTTCCATACTTTTGCGACGGAAAATTCCACTTGATATTAACTCAGAATCATGGCCTGAAGATGATTCTATACTTTTGCGATCGAAAAGTCTACTTGATATTAACTCAGAATAATGAGCTAAATGAACCCTCTCAGTATTCGTTACGATGTCACTTACACCCCGTACAAGTACATACAGGTAGCCATAGAAGTAGGTATAGCTGTTAGTGACACCGTAACGAATACTGAGGGGGATAGTTCAGACCATGATTCTGAGTTGATATCAAGTGGAATTTCCTGTCAAAAAACCATGAAAATTTTAGTTTCTTTTTTAATTATTTTCCGATCCATACATAATTTCTACTTGATATCAACTCAGAATCATGGCTTGAATTATCCCTCAAAGTTTTCGTTACGATGTCACTAACACCCTGTATAAGATACACTGTCGCAATAACCTGTAATGATAGTTGTAAGATTGAATAAATAAATAACGCCGTTATTATGTGCTTTAATTACTTATAAATAAATAAATTTAAGTACGTCAACACTGCAGTTAAAGCACTAAGTACTCGTAAATCGGCGTAAACTCACGTTCGCTACTACTGTTTTTCCATTTAGACCGAAGCTGGGTGTACCCATGTCTGTTCTTTTCTCAGTCTACGGATTTCGACGACAAAATTGTAATTTCGCAATGCATATGTAAAGTGAAACTTAGCATGCATACCACTTGTCATATTACTGGAGACCACACAAGACTGGCTTCATTATTGTTGGTTGTGCAAGTGTATTTGTGGTAAACATCTTAAGGTAATCGGAATGAAGATGACGCATTCACAAAATCGAAATATTATTAATTAATTATTCTTTATTGATGCAAACTCAGGTCTTACTTCGTGAAAATTATACCATTACCAACATGAATGTTCAAATAACAAACGAAATTGGTTACCGGCTGTTGACTCGGACGGTTGATGCGTCGTTTTACCAATGTCGCGACGGCCACACATGAATACAGAGTCCATCAAATGCTGTCGCTGTAGTCGGAATCGACTGTAAAGAATCAATAACAAAAAAATAGGTACAAAAGGTGGACTTATCTCTAAAAGAGCTCTTACAGTCAACCCCGCATGGTGTGAGAGGTCAACAAAAGTGGGTTGGCACAAAGTGCACAGAAAAATAAAACGTATATACCATAGATACAAATAAATACACATATAAATAAACAGAAGTGTATATATATACACATATATACGTTCGTATACCATATACATACATTATACATATTTTTATGTATATATAATATAACAATATAATATTATATATATATATATATATATATATATATATATATATATATATATATATATATATATATATATATATATATATATATATATATATATATATATATATATATATATATATATATATAATATTATATTGAATATATATATATGTACTTATATATTATAATTTTATCGAATTTTACTTAATAATTATTTAACTAGGGATCACAAAGTGATTTTTGTGGTATGTCTAATGATTCGAACCCGGAACCTCCGGATCGTGAGCCCAACGCTCAACCACTGGACCACAGAGATCGTTATCTACTACAATAAGCTGAACCGTTTGTCTGTCTTGTGTTAGTCTAATTGTCTTTTTTATATTCTGTTCTGTGTACTTACAATAAACTGTTAAATAAATAAAGTTGGTGACAGTTAGAACATACAACAACAATACAACAACAATACAACAGCACAATACAATACAAACAACAACAACAATACAATAGCTGCTATTGATACAACGATCCATGTTAATTGGTTTTCAATCGTGTGCTTTTGAGATAAGAGACGTTTATGTATGCAGGTGTAGTGAGGGGTAAGTTGCGCTATTATTTCTAGTGTCTAATTATTGGGTATACGGGTACTAACATAAAATCTACGGTTGTAAATGTAGGTTATTATAATTATAACGGCCTCGGTGGTGCAGTGGTTTGAGCGTCGGACTCACGATCCGGAGGTCACGGCTTCACATCCCGGTGGGGACATATCACAAAAATCACTGTCTTCAGTATCATCATCATCATCAGCCCATTAACGTCCCCACTGCTGGGGCACGGGCCTTCCCTATGGATGGATAGGGAGAACGGGCCTTAAACCATCACGCGGGCCCAGTGCGGATTAATGGTTATTAACAATTGCTAATGCAGCCGGGACCAACGGCTTAACGTGCCTTCCGAAGCACGGAGGAGCTCGAGATGAAAACTTTTTTTGTGGTCACCCATCCTATGACCGGCCTTTGCGAAAGTTGCTTAACTTCAACAATCGCAGACCGAGAGCGTTTACCGCTGCGCCACCGAGCTCCTCCTGTGATCAGTATAATAACAGTTTATTAGTTACTTTAGATAACAGTAACAATATCTCATCACACTTCTTCTATCGTGTGGGTTGTGAGGTGGAATACCAACCTCATCAACCCTGGTGTCAGGGTTATGATTGAGCCGCCAAAGGCCCTGACATGGCTCATGTAACGATTACTCACTTACATCAGTAAATAGTCACCAGGACCGACGGCTTAACGTGCCTTCCGAAGCACGGATCATCTTACTTTCGGACAATCAGTTGATCAGCCTGTAATGTCCTAACCAAACTAGGGATCACAAAGTGATTTTTGTGATATGTCCTCACCGGGATTCGAACCCGGGGCCTCCGGATCGTGAGTCCAACGCTCAACCACTCGACAACGATATATGATATAACTGACAGTCACCATGCGGTTTATCATCATCATCATCATTATGTGCTACGGTTGTATGGTTCATGAGTTAAGTTTGTGCTCACCCCGGGATTCGAACCCGGGACCTCTGGATCGTGAGTCCAACGCTCAACCACTGGGCCATAGAGGCCGTAACCACTAGTATGTATATGAACCGGTTCTCAATTAATGGGTTAGCGCCACAGACCAGCAAGGTCGGATACTTATTTTGTTTGTAGTTAATAGAGAGCCGTTACTTTATTATTAAGAGTATAAATAATAATAATAATAATAAAGCTTTATTTCAGAAAAATTCCATACATACAAAATACAACACACTTAAAATATAATAATAAAATTTACAAAAATAACAACACCTGACAATAATAACAATACTTACTTAAATAACTATCATAGTATATACACACCGATAGCCTCATATCAGTGTTTTGTTTTAGTTTTTTTTTTATATTTAGATTAAAATATTGTTAAGCTGGTTAAAAAAAGCAGCTGAACGTATTCTAACTTTTTTATTGACTCTCAATCCAGCAGGAAAGTGGGTAAGTATTGGGATTGAAACAATGTTGCATAAAAACGTAAGTGACTCGATTTTTGTTTTGTTTTTGTAAACACGTGCGAAGTTTCTCATTTTATAGCTTATAAATTTTGACGACACGGCACTTAGGGTATATTGGGGCATAAATTTTAATTTTATGCTCTCAATTCTGTCTTTTATTAATGTAAACCAACAAAAACAAATTTTAATAAAGTAGTCATTTAATACAGACCGTTTTATATTGCTCAATTAATTTAAAATGATTTATATTTATTTTTGCATACATACGCAGATACATAAACTCACGCCAGTAATCCTAAATGGGGTGGGCAGTGTGGGCAGAGCCTCAAGTAGGTTATCAGATGACAACTTGCAGCCACCTTTAATATAAATGTCCTACGATTGATATTAACTATATGATCATTCAAGAATCCATCCATCTTGATTGAGGTAAACCTAGCTCAGACACTGGTGCGGAGAGTTGGCGGTCTATACGTAGTATTATTCCTTCTTCTTCTATCGTGTGGGTTGTGAGATGGATTACCAACCCCATCAACCCTGGTGTCAGGATTACTTTTGAGCCACCAAAGGCCCCTGACATGGCTTATGTAACGACTACTAACTTACATAAGTAGTAACCGGGACCAACGGTTTAACGTGCCTTCCGAAGCACGGATCATCTAGTTTGTTTATAGGACATCGTAATGTCCTATAAACAAACTAGGGATCACAAAGTGATTTTCGTGATGTGTCCCCGCCGAGGTTTGAACCTGGGACCTCCGGATCGTGAGCTCGACGCTCAAACTACTGGACCACGGCCGTTAGTATTACTCCTTATTCTTTGCCTTAACACGTTCACTGTGTAACTGAAAATTAGGTATCAACCCCTCACGTGCAATGTAATTTTTCGCTAAACACATTGGAATTTAAGTACATAGAGACACTATGGCAAGAAAAAACATAACACACAAAAAAAAAACACAACATAACCATCTGGAAAGCCTCAAGTCGGATTTGCCCATTTTCCCTAGTGCCCCACATATGGGACATGCACGTATGAGTTTAAAATTTATTGCTTCATATGTGGTTCATACACAGCCTCATTAAAACAGCCTCCGTGGTCTAGTGGTTAGAGCGTTAGGCTCACGAACTGGAGGTCCGGGTTCGATTCCCGATGGCTCCCCATCGGGAATCACTTTGTGAGGCTGTCCTTTGTTTGGTAATGACCTTTCAGGCTTGAATCACCTGATTGTCCGCAAAAGTAAGATGATTCCGTGCTTCGGAGGGCACGTTAAGCCGTTGGTCCCGGCTATTAGCCGTAACACCTCCACCAACCCGCAGTAGAGCAGCGTGGTGGAGTATGCTCCATACCCCCCCCCCCCCCCCCGGTTGATTGAGGGGAGGCCTGTGCCCAGCAGTGGGACGTATATAGGTTGTTAATAATGTGGTTTAATATACAGTGAACGTGGTAAGTACTAACACAATATTTTAAAATGTTATGTTTATTACATGATAAATGGCTCCAAATATTTAAGGGCGCGGTAATGATAGGACTCTCAAAAGATAAAGTTCTCCAGATTATAGTGTTATCTTTATCTTTTGTTATAACAAGGGGTAAGTTTTATCTTAATTTTGTCTCTTGATATTATGTTTTACGAGGCGTTTATAATTTCGTAGCGTTTGTGTATTCAAATAATTTTGTAAATTTAGTTAGGTTAGGTTAGGTTATTTTTAGTTAGTTAATTTTATTTTTTTATTACCTATTTTTATGCACTACAAGAGAAATTTCAAAGGACTACATGTTGAGGTCTGGTCTTGCAATTAAACGCCCAACTTGAGTAGAATAGATTTATTGTCAATGCGTATGGTGCTTGTTACACAGAGTGAAAGAGATAGAATAAAAAAATACCCACTAAAAAAATAATATTTGGGTAGGTGTTGCCAACACAGGCTATTTAAATCTTTCTTTCTTTCTTCTAAGATAAGATACGATAAATGTACTTTAATGAGCACAAGGTACAGAAAATCGAAAAAAAAATAGAAATGCACAATAGGCGGCCTTATGGCTGATGCAGCAATTTCTTCCAGGCAACCGTAGCAAGTTAGTGCAGTATAAAAATAAAGGAAAACAACCTACTACTACTACCTACATGATATGGGTAAATCTTTGAACACCGTCGGTCTATACTATTAACGTGAACACAAAAATAATCAAGAATCTTTGGACTTTTTACAAATATCTGGTTAGAATTTACGTAAATTGGAGACATACATAAGTTCTAACTGTACATATGCAAAAAGACAAAATATTCTAGGATATTTTTGCGTTAACGGTAATGATTTGACATCCACTGTTCAAAGGACTACCCAAATACATAATTGATAATAGTACTAACGCTATGAGACCAAAATGGTTGTCTATAGTCGAGTAGCTGTAGGTTTGATGTTTGCTATTGTTTTTACCTCAAGCAGACAGGTGTGCGTGCGGTACTATACTGTGTTGCCAGAGGTGAGAAAATCTGTCAAATTTTGTATAAACTTTGTTTCAAATAAAAAAAACTTACAGACAAACGCAATAACAAAGGGCGATGTTGTAACTTAATAGTGGAATATTTTGGAATAATTTCCAGGAAATACTAGAGCAACACGGTATTGGCTTTTGGTTCAAATGTTTAAATAAGAGGCATTTTTAAATGTTAATTTAATAAGTTATACATAGATATTATAATACTTTTCATTTAGGACAGGCGAATTGAGGATAAGTTACTGACAAGAGAATGGATTTTACATAACATAAGCTCACGACCATATCCCAATCGGGATACTGAGTGCGGTCACGAGCATAATATACACTTTGGTACCATGTCACATTAACTTGTTTGACAAATTGAACTGCAAGTCTCACTAAATGTCAAATATTTTAGTGCGACAGAGTCCTAAACTGGGTACATTATATTGTTCATGGCTGTACTCACAACTCACCGAGCTTCACTAGGTGATGACCGTAAAAAACTTCTAGATAAATACTTATATACTTTTATAACAACATAAACATAAATAGCCTATATACGTCCCACTGCTGGGCACAGGCCTAATCTCAATCAACCGGAGAGGGTATGGAGTATACTCCACCACGCTGCTCCACTGCGGGTTGGTGGAGGTGTTTTTACGGCTAATAGCCGGGACCAACGGCTTAACGTGCCCTCCGAAGCACGGAATACTTTTTATAATCTGTTACAAACATTATATCACATGTAATCTTCCTATAGGCGTAAGTTAGAAAATAAACGACAAAACAGATATAAATCCATTGAGAAGACGCCATTATACACGAAGCCTAATTTAGAATTCAAATAAAGAACAATATTTCATATCGTTATTATAAATATTTGATCATAATACCATTATTATATTTAGTATAATAAAGACATTAAGTTATAAATATTCATACATGGTCGCGATCTACAAAAAATGGACATAATAAAAATAAATTTGTATATCACCACACCGCTAATTAATTGTTTATCCCTGAGATGTCTAATATTAGTGCAATATTTATTTTACAACTGGTATTCGGTGTAAATAATTGCATCATTTCATAAACTTTGTCGAAGCATAGTAAATGTTACCAAAGCAGGTTTTGAGGCGAAACGTTGGCCACACCGCGTTGACGCGCCAGTCTCTATACAGCCTGCGCAAGAGTCGATCGCGCGCCTCTTCCTCCGACCAATCACGTGAGCGTTCGATTTTCGAAAAATTTAAAAAGTTTGTGTAACTTTTTAAAGTGTTTCGTTGGGTTGTTTTTGAACTGTGTCAGTGTTGTGTATTTGAGTGAACTATTTTGGAGTATCAATAGTGTTGTTACATTTTGGATTTTTTCTCTGAGTTGAACGCCAAACGTTTTGGATTTTCGGTGAGTAATTATAGTTTGATCTTTTGATTAAGGTGGTTTTAATTTGGGCGTGTTATTGTTAGTCACGAGTTTGTTATGATGTGTTTACATTGAGAGGTTTTGGTTTGTTGCGATTTTACGTTTGATGTAAATATACATTAGGCATGGTATACTATTTGGAAGTATGTCGAATAAAGTTTTATAAAAAAAAATAATTAGGTATGTGATAGTTGAGTACGTTTCTATATTTAGAATCATTTTTAGTTTATGTTAATAACATCATTGGCGATCTAAAATATTACAACATTGTATGTATTTTCCTCTAGCAGACATCCTAACATTAATAATATATCTAGTATAAATATATCTGGTGATATAATAAATAAAAAGTAATTATAATTACCTACCTTCGGAACCTTCAAAGTAATTTTAAATTCCAACTAGACTCACACGTTGTGGCGCATTATTCGACCGTATTTCTCTATGTTTATGTAGTAACTGTCTATCTTTACAATCTATGACTCACAAACATCCATTTTCAGCACACAAAGCCATAATTTCATTGTTTGTGTGTATCAGCGACGTGTCATGACTGGATAGGTATTTGACCACAATTTTTAATTTTTTATTAATTTTAACACATTATAACGGGTTCTTACCGCGTTTAAAGCAGGGATATGAGACTCTTTTTATTAATTTTGTTTACAAAACACAAAAATTTAAATTATGTAAATATACAATAATAAATATAAATAAATAAATGTTTTTTTTTAATTAAGTAGGTATATTTTTATAAAGAAAAGCGGAAGGCAAGATGGAAACCACTGCCCTATTTTCTCTGAAAAAGTAGCATGGAAAATACTACACCGACTAGAGCGTGGCTCTAAAAATTAATTATGATGATTTTTTTATAAATTATTAAAGTTTCAAGAATGACAATAGAGATTATGTTTAAAGGAAGAAGTATTCAAGCTGCTTACTTCCTTATTCTGCAAAGAGCTAAATTATGATGTGTATTTTTAATTCCAGAGAGAAACTATTGCTCTATTTTTTCCTAAAAAGTAGCATGGAGCTACACCGACAAGAGCGTGGCTCTTAAATTAGTGATGATGAGTTTTAATTTCGTCAGCAATCTCTTTTTGATTTTCAAAACTGAATTATGTAGATAATTTAAGTAAGATAAACTTCGCGATTTTTTTTATTTTCGCAATGTTTTTTACTTAGTTGCTCTGACATTTTGTCAACGACAACCACAGTGTTGTCATACGTCAGCGCCATAGAGATCAAACGTCTTCGTATCTGGTTGCAAAAGGTTGATACACGGTCACTCCGCTCACATGACTATGTCTGGAATTATGAGGCAGTGTGTAGTATGTCTACGCTTCATGCATAATAACACTGTTCTCATGTAAGTCGACTTAAATATACACCTAGTGTTGTAAGCGAACACTGCATAGATAACTCGGGTTAATGCTAAAGTACTGTGTCTATGGTTTGTGTGACCATTAGCTATAAGTGTTGCTATGGTCAAAATTGACTTAAGTTATAAGTAAGTATGACAGTCTTACAATGTATTAAAATAAATAAACTCACGCCCGTAATCACTAATGGGGTGGGCAGAGCCAGTAATCAAAGACAACTTGCAGCCACTGTTGATGCGATGTCGTAAGCTGGATATGATAAACCTTATGGTGATAAGGGATCAGCCTATCGCCCATAACATTAGTCCATCATGTTAGATGACACAATCCCTCTGTTTTTACAACATGCCCAGGAAGACAAGCAGCTGAACGTGTTCTATTTTATTTATTTGCTCCCAGTACAGCATAGAAGCAATTAAAATATATATCTTTATTTATCTAGAACCCAATTTTACATAACATAACATAAGCTCACGGCTATATCCTAATTGGAGTAGGCAGAGGTACATTAATCACAAGATGAACTAAGTACTCACACCTCATTGAGCTTTCTGTTAGACCAACGTGATAGGTGGTGAGCCGTATCGTCGTCTATAACGATCGAGCCAACTGTTAGTGAAAACTGCACTTGAGATAAATTAATCACTCATTTGAAGTCATAAGAAATAATAAGGGGGAAGATTACATTAATAATACATAATTATAATACCGTGGCCAATACATGGATCCAACTCCTTGCGTGTTCTCGAAAATTAAATTAAATCCCAAACGATCAATATTTAAATGAATATTTAATAAAAAATTTAATAAACGATATTTCAGTTTATTAATTTAAGTAAAAAAGCGTTATCTTTATAAAATCTGACTAAGTACTTATGCCTTTATTTACTTAATGTTTTTATGCGTCAGTATTTTACTTAATAAATATAATATTATTCAAAACATGTCCGTTAGACCTCATTACTTTAACGTAAGTAGTGGCCAAAAATATAACCATTTAATATTATTTCTTGTTTTTCTGAACCTTAAATTCGGAATTTTCGTTAAAGTAACAGTATATCGTAGCCTTAAAACAGTCATAAAAATATATAGGATTGATATGTCAGCTTATGCCAATCGCATTCATTTTTATCACTGTCATAATCGTTTGCAACTTGGCTAAGGCAGTGAGGTAGCGTTTATACACCCCGTTTTATTTCAATAATTAGATTTCTTTCCGGGTTAGATTTGGATTGGACTAGACTGGATTGAAACAAGCACGTCTATTGCGAGGTTTTGTTAACAAAAATCACACCAAAATGTGATTTTTCAAAAAGGAGCTTACGTGGTTTCCATTTTGTTGTATAAACGCTACCTCACTTCCTTAGCCAAGTTACAAACGATTATGACAGTCGACAGTGACAGTGATAAAAATGAATGCGATTGACATAAGCTGACATATCAGTCCTATATATTTTTATGTCTGTTAACAGTGTCGATTGCCATAATCATGTTTATACATTTTTTGAGGTTTACGCGGTTATTATCATGATTAAAACACATAATACCGTCTTCTTACCGCGTTACTCAGAGACATGAGACTCCCTCATAATCATGTTTGATTAAAATTATTATTACATTAATTTCTGAAAGGACCACTAAGTGTTAATAAAGAAGGAATCCATGTATAAAAAAGCCAACGAGGATGTAATTTATGGAGGTGACTCAGAATCGATTTAGGATCGCTTCTCAAAATCGTCCTAATTTGATTTGGTGAAGAGAACAACGCAAAATAAAAGATATCATGACTTCCAGGTAGGTCAGGTTAGTGGCTCCCAAAAGCTTAGCTTTTGTTTTGTAACTACTGACTATTTAAAAAAGAGTCCAAACTTATGCATCGGTTCTATCCTGTCGATTACGTATGCAGTTGTTATAAGCGACCTCACCTTGTGTCTCGTTGGGTTCGGGTCAACTGCATATATTTTGTTGTGGTGGAGCCACATGGAGTCTTAGTAAGATTTTTATCTTTTCTGTATCTTTCGTCCTGGTGTGAATCAAGTTAAGTATGTTGTGTGCAATAAACTATATTTGTATTGTATTGTACTTGTATTTTTTTTTTGTTTTATTTAAGGGCTTTTAACAAAGTTTTTTATGCCAGCCCCATCGATCAAAACTGACTAAAAGATATAAAAAAACATATTTAATTTTAGTTCATGCCCTCACCCACAACGGCCTAAGACGTGATGCTGTTGTGAATGAAAGCATATTTCAAATATGATTCTCTGCCCATAGCTCTTATAAAAGGCCTTCAATATGCCTATATAACTACTCTGACTCCTAACTTTTAGTTGTTTAAATAAAAACACCCTTTGTAAGGCATTCCGGGTACATTCATATAAGATATGGAACTTCTTAGTAAGATCTTATGGTATCTTCGTCACAAGGTGCGGTAGCATTTATAAAGATAGGTATAGGTACATAAGAGTCCCTTTTTCGAGCCGTGGCGCTGAGGTAGCACAGTTGGTAGAACGCTTGCCTCAAACTTTGAGGTCGCAGGTTCGAATCCAGCACAGGCCTAAAGCAATTTGTTTTTGAATTAATGTTTGGATCATAAATTATTATCACGTGCTCAGCGCTGAAGGAAATCATCGTGAGGAAACGCACATTCCCGAGAAATGCATTTTCGGAGGTATGTGACCTAACCTATACTAATTTTCCCTTCACGGGTTGGAAGGTCAGATAGGTAGTCGCTTCTGTAAAACACCGGACCTGTCAAATCTTCAGGTTAGGTAAGCGGGCCCTGTGAAAAACGGGATAATGCTAGGTGGATGACATAGATTAGTTCTTTTTCTAATTCAGCAGACAAGTGAAAGTAAGTACTTACAAATGTGTTGTGTGTGGTAATATACCATACGATTATACATAAATGCACGCCCAATTATACAAAAAAGGTTGGGCTTGAAGACAACTCCCGGCCACTCTTGATACGAAGGCATGAATGACATCTCAAGTATGATCATGTGGTCATTATAATATACAGGGTGTTAGTGACATCGTAACGAACACTTTGAGGGATGATTCAGGCCATGATTCTGAGTTAATATCAAGTGAAATTTTCCGTCGCAAAAATATGGACCTGAAAATAATTTAAAAAAAACACTAAAATTTTCATGAATTTTCCGACAGGAAATTCCACTTGATATCAACTCAGAATCATGGTCTGAATCATCCCCCTCAGTATTCGTTACGGTGTCACTAACACCCATACCTACTTATATGGCTATCTGTGTACTTGCACGGGGTGTTAGTGACATGGTAACGAATACTGAGAGGGATGATTCAGCTTATTATTCTGAGTTAATATCAAGTGTATTTTCCATTGCAAAAGTATAATAGAATTGAAAATATTTAATAAAAACTAAAAAAAAAAAACCATGAATTTTGCGACGGAAAATTCCACTTGATATTAACTCAGAATCATGGTCTGAATCATCCTCCTTAGTATTCGTTACGATGTCATTAACACCCTGTATATGAGCTTTAATAATAATGATTATTATATTGCACGTAATGTGCAAATGATATTACAGTTGTAATTTAACATAACAATGGTATTGGATTCACTCGGGATTGAGCAATTACGGTATTCGACAATCAATCAATCAATCAATCAATAATACTTTATTGCACAACGACATATACAAAGGACATAAACATACGAATAAAAACAAATTAAATTGACAATGGACTTTAAAAGAGAAATTTAATAGTAGGCAGTTTTGTACGAAGTCACGATTAGCGAATAGTACAATAATGTTATTGTTTGTAATTAGTTTTTGTATTTGCTTTGTGTAATCGTACTTATTTGCTATAGAGTCGCAATGCGTACGCATTACGGCTCATTTCTTATTGTACACATACATAAACTCACGCCTATTTCCCACCGTGGTAAGCAGAGACTATAGAATTCCATTTGCTTCGATCCTGACACACTTGTCTTGCTTCTCCACATTCATCAATCGCTTCATACACGCACGCCGGTTGAGAGTAGATCGTAATAAACCTTTTCTAAGGACATCTCCAATTTGGTCAATGTAAGTCCTTCTAGGTCTTTCTCTGCCAGCCCTACCACCAACTTTCGCTTTTATTTGTTATTGTAAGTATATCATGAAAGGAGTATTTTTTAATAATCCCATTGATAAAGACATTCCCTACTATTTTAATTGTACTTATACTAAATAATAACAAAAAGAAATTACTTATAGAAAAAAAAAATTGACATTTGTAAAAATAAAGGTATAATTGGTACATAGGCCATCTAGGACCGCACAGGACGAGTATTTTTAAATTATGGGGTCTTACTTCAAAAAAACGATGTCAAATTAAAACGTACATACATACATACATAAACTCACGCCCGTAGGGATAATGGGAAAAACGTACTAAATAATTAAAAAAATATATTATTAATGTGACTTATCTTTATCGCGTTGATGTCTTTTGTATGAAGATCAATATCAATTACTAAAACTTAACTTTTTATCACTATATTCATGACGTTACCGACCAAGTTCGAAATTGTCCAAAAATTAGGTTTAAGTACTTATTTTCTTTTTAAAGTTGCATATTTAATTTTCAAGTAAATAGGCTCTTTCCAAAAAGTTTTTATGTAGAAAGATAGACGCATACATCCTAAAAAGGTACCCAAACTTTAAAGTAGTTCTACTTACATAGTACGTTAACTTTAAAATAATTCAGGGACTGTCTATGCTATCTTGAGTGACGGCGGTGGGGGGTGTACGCGCCGGCGTGTGCGCGTGAGTGGCATACAAACACGCGCACCATTCAACACGCACTATGGCATCATTCACAAAAGACGCGAGAGCGGACGCCGTATTTATCTGGGGGTTTAAAATGGCCACATCGAAGCAATTCATCTAAGAAAGCAATATTGCAATTTGACATTTGTTTGCATTGCGCACTTACTTTTATATGTGCAAATGTCAAATTGCAACATTGCTTTCTTAGATGAATTGCTTCGATGTGGCCATTTTAACCCCCCTGTTCTTTTCATTTGCACCCGATTTAAACACTCTATCCCCATAGGCTATTTGACAACCTAGTCAAATGAGATACTTTTACGAAACATCAAAACGAAAATTTTCTATGGAATTTGTGTGGAAATACTGCCCTTCTACTTCTATCACTCTTTTGTCGTTACATGAGCCATGTCAGGGACTTTTGGCGGCTCAAAAGTTACCCTGACACCAGGGTTGATGGGGTTGGTAATCCACCTCACTCCGGGACCTCCGGATCGTGAGCCCAATGCTCAAACCACTGGACCACAGACGCCGTTACCACGGCCACTTATATGCTATTTTGAACGTTATTAAGTTAATTATGAAAATTCACAAGATTGTTGTGAACATCGTCGCGCGATTCCATACTAAACGGCAAGTTTGATTTTTCCGCTCTCGCGTATTCGCTGTGGCCATTCTCTAAGTATGAGTTACTATGGACTGAGCGGAAAAGGTACGGTACACACGTAAAGCGCATTTTTGTAGTTAGGAAACGTATTTTGTTACATACCTACATGGTTTGTTAAAAAAGCTACTTGGAATGTCTCGTACTGCTTATCATGGGCATGTTGTAAAAGAAATCTATGTCGTGTACAGGAATAGTTACGTCTGTAATTTGTATTTGATGAAGACAAAGGCTTACATCATAATTTTACAATTTGCAGTCACTTATGGCACTAATGCCTATAGGTGTATTGTATGAGCCCGCAGCACACACTTTGAATAGTTTTAAGACGGTAATTAAACAGAATCATTGTTGAAACGGTTATTATAATATTAGTGATTATCCTGAAGATATGGGAACTGATATTAGGCAGCCGAATTACTAAATTTTATAAAAGTATTATATGTTTTTTTTTTTTTAAAGAACGTCTAGGGCCTCGTTTCGAGGTTTTTCTTGCAGCGTCTTTTTCCCGGCTATACAGGTTGTCAAAAGCTGCAGTAGTTTTACGCGGACGAAACGTTCGTTATGTAAAAAACTATGTTATCTATTGAATAAAGATATTTTTGAATTTGACCCCGGACACTGCATTCAAAAAGCCTCGTTTTACACATACACTACACATTGACGTTATCGTGCACGTTTTCGCCGCCATACCATTGAGGACTAAAGTAACACCGAGGGGGCTGAGGTAAACCTAGCTTAGCCACTGGTGGGGAGCGGAGAGTTGCCGTTCTATACGTAATTATTCCTTATTCTGTGCTCGTAGTCACAAATAATAATAATAAACAATTTGTTTCAGGCTACGAAGGACCATACAATAAATACTTTAACTGATGTAGGTATAAACTTATATAAAAAAAACCAACATAAAAAGTATCTAAACAAACACTTAAGTATAATCATAATCTCATAATAATATAGCAGTGGTTAAGTCGTTATTTCTTTTTGAAATACCACAAATGTAATATATAATGCGACTTTTTTAAATATTCTAATTCACAATGCAATACATCAAGTTTTAAATCCAAATAAGCTCAGTTAAGACTCAGTAAAAAAAATATTCACTTCAAAAACGAAAACCGCGTTCTAACCGTCCCACCTACACGCAACCCTACCCATTCACACACCTCTAACTACCTATAAAAACTATATAATCCGTCCAGTATCACGGTATAACAATCGAGATCGCTTCATGGCGATAAGCCCGCCGGTAACGTATGGCCAGCGAACCGCGGCCGACCCACTGACCTCAGCCAAGCGGTACGGATTAGTACACTGGATTAAGTTTTATGAAGTTTTCGAGTTTTATTACGAGGATAAAGAAAAAAATTGCTTTAATTACCGGCCTCCGTGGTCCAGTACAATTGACCTATTCTGCTGCTCTCTGAGTGAATTCGCAAAAACCATCATGTTTGTGATATGTTATCAATGATATAATAATTTTGTTGTTGTAATAATGTTTAGTGTTTAAGATTGCTTCACTGTCGTATTAGGTGTATACCTGTAATGAGAGTTGTAAGATTGAATAAATAAATAAATAAAAGTAGTTGAGCGTTGTGCTCACGATTCGGAGGTCCCGGGTTCGAATCCCGGAGGGACAAATCACAGAAATCACTTTATGAGCCTGATTGTCCAAAAAGTAAGATAATCCGTGCTTCGGAACTATGTTTCTTGAAATGAAGTCTGTATCTATTCCCAAAAAGTACTTACTGGGTAGGTTTAAGGGCAGGTACGTTTAGTAAGTTACAACTTTTGGCCTTCAACAAGAAACAACTCGTTGAACTTTTTTTACATCATGTTCGATTGATAAACAACACGGTACATCAATGTTTATATTGGCTGACTGGCATGGAACATTGACGCTATAATAAGTATATAAGTAACACACATACACACACACACACACGTTTGTTTTCATATTTTCTTTATTGTTTACTTATAATACGATGTAGGTATACTTCAGGCTTTTGGTACCAATAAGTACTTATGGATATGGAGGAGTGTGACCTTCTGACACAGGTGTTTCACACTTACTAGGAGGTCACAACTGCAAATATTATTATATACCATCTCTGTTAAAGAAATATTTTTTTTTTTAAGTATTAAACTTACGCAGAAAATGAACCTTATTAATAAATTACCTATTCCTCTCAATGCGGGAACTTTCAAACACAAACACTAGCGTTGGCGTTGTACAGATACACGCGCATCTGTGTGTGTGTGTGTGACGCCTGACGCACTTACGATTGCAGACTAAAGTAAGCCCGGGGGGGGGGGGGGAGGGGGCTGCAAACCTACTCCTGGTGTGAGGGTTATAATTGAGCCGCCATAGGCCCTGGAATGACTCATGTAACGGTAAGTAATAACCGGGACCAACGGCTTAATGTGCCTTCCGAAGCACGGATCTTTTTACTTTTTGGACAATTAGGTGATCAGCCTGTAATGTCCTAACCAAACTAGGGATCACAAAGTGATTTTTGTGATTTGTCCCCACCGGGATTCGAACCCGGGACCTCCGGATCGTGAGCACAACGCTCAACCACTGGACCACGGAGGCGTTAATATAAACTATTTGTTCTTAATTATGCTATTTGCTCAATTTTGCCCTTTCCATTTTCCAATAGATCTTAATACAAACAGCGATGAAGCTTATGAGTAGGTTATAGTAACAGTGTTGCCAGCATCCAACGTTTGAATAGAAGGGCAGGGCGTGAGGTTTGCCAGCCTTGAGGCAGTCGTTATGTCTGTACTTTGAGAATAATTCTAGGCAAACACTGTGTGAATGAGTACTTAGCTTCGTTCTCTCGTGCTTCGTCCACACTGCGGCGTATTTTGTTCTGGGCATAATGGTTTGGGTATCAATTGTGAAATAGGTAGGTAGTGTTGTGTCGAGGGTCACCAGTTTGGCGGGGAGGGTGTGCTGCCGCCAAAGGATGTTTTCGGGGTACCAAACTGAGCACGGTACAGCTAGCCACAAGTTGGTATTGTGATTAGGGATCGACGATCCAACGGTGTTATGTTGGAAGTTGTATATATGCGTCTTGCTGTGTAAACTTCGATATCGCGTTTCACGACTGCTTCAAGACTGCATTATTGAATGTAGCGCCATCTGTTGCATGTGGGCGGAACTAGCTGGCCAATTAGTTGGGTCCGCCACAAAATAATGTAAAAATGTGACAAAATAAACATGAAGTAAGTGACGGGAACTGAATAAAAATATAGCTTGCGTTCAGGTTATCACATTGAAATCAAATCAAATGTAATTTTACATCATTGCACAATACTTAACAATAACATATTATGTAGACTTATTGCAGTATTACTCTAAAGCAATTTCGTCCAGACAACCACTGCCAGAAATCATACATAAATAAACTTAGACGCTCGATGGTGCAACGAAAACTAATAGAGTATTCGCAATATAAATAATCTTCCCGCTTATTTGCATACTCGTTTAAATTATGATACTTATCTAGACATTTTATTGAAAATGTTTCAGTACTTATAAAATTGTCTATAACAAGCATTCGAATGTAACAATTATGAAAAGTGAAAATCTAATTCCAGAGCTAGTTAGTTTGCCGTTGATGACGTCATCAGACGTAGTATTGACGTCAGACCATAGAGCTCGTATGAAGGCTCACTTTTGATATTTAACAATTTACAACTATTATAAAGGTACATAGCACGTGTAAGCTTGATCATGAATAAATAAGTATACTTCTTCAAATCTATTTGAATAATGATTTGCTCTGTATTACGAAATTAAACGGACGTCTCACTTACTTATCGGGACCAGGCAGGATGGGACACTTTCCTAGGACGGACTTACCCCAATAATCGAAGTCCACTCAAATGAGATCGCAGCCAGCAAGCTCTCAACTTCATAAACACACTATACCAAAAGATTCGTCGAAATTAACAATAATTGTTCAAAAATATACCCTCGGGGTAAATTGTTCGGCGGCTTTCATCGGCGTCGGCGCACGATGTTTATAATAGAGGTATGTCCGTTTGGGGTTGGGTAGCTGCGAAGGAATCGTGTCGGACAATACTGCCTACAGCTATCTTCACATATCGCTGTCTTATAGTAAAAACCACGCAAGCGCCGTTTTGAAGTATCACATTCTGTTTTTTTTTCTTCAACTTTTTTTATGTGACTTATTGTAGATTTGCCGCAGATGGCATTAACTACTTGGCCGGACAAATGGGGAGCGCTTAGGGCTCTCACCCGGTACAAAATTTAAGACTGCAGGCCTGAGGGTGCTCAGTTTTGCGCGAACCTCGGCTCAAGACGTCGTCTGAGAGGAAGAATATTTGAAAGAATTAATAGCAATAAGCACTGAATGAGGGAATTCGTCGACCTCGCCGGCGGGGTCGGTATCGGGGTTCTGAAGTATTTGGATTTTCTTCAACAAAACCCTATTCTCATATCAACCTGGGTAAAAATTGAGATCATTTTTTACCTGGAATGTAATTTTTCAAAAAGGTGTTTACAAGGATTTCATTATGGCAGCGATATGTAAGAAGCAAAAAAACGCTTGACGACACTGAGATGTTAGTCACGCATTGTCCGAACAGGGGTCATCATCTCGTTTACCACAAAAAAAAAAAAAATTCAAATTCAAAAATATTTATTTTTCAAAATTGGCTTACAAAGTTAGCGCTTTTTGAACGTCAAACAAAATTAAATTACATATTATGTAACTAGCTGTAAAACTACTACCACATCGGAATCTGTAACGCTGAGGGAAAGACGTGGCCAGAAAACCTCCCAGCACAGGGCCCTAGTCCTACTGTTTCATGTTTTCCTTTCTTTTCTTTTTTTTTTTTTTTAATCCAGTTTGTATTACATAATTTATACAGGGTCCGCTTACCTAACCTGAAGATTTGCCAGGTCCGGTTTTTTACAGAAGCGACTGTCTGTCTGACCTTCCAACCCGTGAACGGAAAACCAGCCCTATATGTACAGGTTAGGTCACATGCCTCCGAAAATGCATATCTCGGAATGTGGGTTTCCTCACGACGTTTTCCTTCATTGGTGAGCGCGTCATAATCATTTATGATTCAAACATGAATTCGAAAACATATTCGACAATCATTGGTATAGGCCTGTGATGGATTCACAGATAATAATATTATACTATAATATACATTATAATTGGGTAGTTTTCTAGGTCAGAGATAAATGATGAAATTCTAAATACTATAAAAAGACAGATCTAAGAGTGAGAAATCGTTTTCTTTTTCTACTTGACTTATTTGGGATTTTAAATAAAGAATAATGTAATAATAAATACGACACTTCGTCACGTTTTTCTATGACGTCACAGGTTGCTATTTCAAATAAATTCCATGGAATTTCGTTTTTTGACGTTTAGTAAAAAGTTACTGATTTAACTATTTCGAAACGAGCACATTATCATTACTCTACCCAAACAATAAAGGCTAAGCACAACACTAGTCAATATAACCTACAATTTCAACTTGTGGTTTACTAATTTTCAATTAGACCTAATTTCGTGAGAGGAAATATAAGAAAGGAAGGCAAACGCCAACTTTCACCGGCTCTAAGTGAAATATCAAACTTGAGCTGATTCACTGCGCCTACGCACATACTTAGTCGGGCCGTATTGCGCACTGAACATTATGGCGTCTTAGGCCATGTTAGAAAACGTCATAATGGACGTAGATTGAAGATACTTTAGCAGTTTTGATACCGACAGAATTCGGTACTTATTTTGAAATATTTAAAATTGTTTATTTGAGATAATAATAATCCATAATGAAATTCTTCACTATTCTTCTATAGTGATATACTGGCCTGCAGTCGCCTACTAATTTTATTTTGAGTTATATCCGTCATTTTCTTATCCGCCTAAAAGGAAAGGAAGGGACGCATGATTGACAGCTGTTAATTTTAAAATGAATGAGTGAATGAACGTACAACCCGCGCGAATCAAATAAGTACTTTATTTCTTTCTTTTTTTTAATTTTAGTTATTTATTATTATATTCAGAAGACACGACCTTAATTTCCTGTCTTACTTACCCCTGCCTTAATTTCCCTAAAAAAGGGAAATGCTACGTCGACAGTTTATTATAATACTTATGAGATTAAACGAACTTACCTGTAAGTGAAGTTCTATCTTAATTATACGAAGCTCCTTGTTCGAGAGGGGGACTCCCTCCCTTCAATTTTAATATCCCGCCCTAAAGTCTCCACAGGTGATGGAGTTGTCCATGAAACATGCTTTAAACATAATGACATTAGTTGACAGGTGCGTTCAGGAAGCGGGAAACTAAACTTTTTTTAGCTTTGGATATGAGCTTTGAAAATTGTGACGATCCTGGAGCATAAGACGTAGACTACACTGTAAAACCTCTCGAACAAGGAGCGAGTATAGTTAAGTACCTAATAGTAGTGTAGTATTCATTTCGTAACAATGAAACATTAATATTTTCTCTTTACTACAACATGCGGGTACAAAAATTAAAAAAAAAAAAACTTAGTCCGCAAACAGAAATAGCTCACAGCTTGTCACACAAGTCACTAAACTAGTCCAAACTAGTTGGTACAAACAGACCGACAGAAATAAACCATTGTGCTAATTGCCGTATGGAGGTAGGCACAGTAATTGCACAATCATAATAAACCTGTAAAGACAATTACTTAAGGGTGTTGGACTTGTAAAAGTGTTTTAAGTATTATTATTATGTATAATAAATGTTAGAAGAGGTTTTACTAGGCAGTGTTTAATTGTTAATCGTCTTCTCCTTCAACATTATCCTATTTTCACATGAAAATCAGGTCCGGTCCAGTTTTTGACTTTCAAACCCGAATATACATTCATATATACATACATAAACACACGCCTATTTCCCCCCGGGGTAAGTTAAACTATGGAATTCCATTTGCTTCGATCCTGACACACTTCTCTTGCTTCGTCCACATTCATCAATCGTTTCATACACGCACGCCGGTTCAGAGTAGATCGTGCTAAACCTTTTCTAAGGATATCTCCAATTTGGTCTATGTACGTCCTCCTAGGTCTTCCTCTGCCAGCCCTACCATCAACCTTCGCTTTATACCGTTTTCGTAATCCAATATCCTTCATCCGCTCTACGTGTCCAAACCAACCGGAATTAGCACCTCAATTTCAGGTGACCTTTGAAACCGCATTTCTCTTGAATGTAGTTTCTTCATATCGTCGATCGTCTCATAGTAAAAAATCGCAAGGAAACCCATATTCCCGAGAATACGTTTCGGAGGTTATGTGATCTAACTTGCATTTTCCCATTGTGAGTTACCTAGAAGATCAGATAGGCAGTCGCTTCTGTAAGAACCGAATCTGTCAAATAAGTGATAATGAAAACTGCACTTAGGTAAATTAATAACTCATTGGAGATCCGTAGTTCGGAAGGCACGTTAAGCCATTGGTCCCGGTTATTACTTACTGATGAAAGTTAGTAGTCGTTACATGAGTCATGTCAGAGGCCTATGGCGGCTCAGTAATAACCCAGACACCAGGGTTGATGGGGTTGGTAATCCACCTCACAATCCACACGATAGAAGAAGATTGGTGCAAGTCTGGTACCGGGGTTTGAACGGGCGCTCCCCATTTGAGAAGCAAGACGGTGTATCACAGGACCATATAGACTAACAGTGAATCAAACTTCTAATTCTCAATATGGCTACTCATAAGACATTTCACGTCCGCACTTGAACCATAAATTGAAGTTACATGTGACATCCGTTATCCAGTAACAAGTAACTCATAGATCGGTTGGCTCGCTAACTGTTTGGCAAACATACAGATTATTGAAAACCTACTTGTTTGCATACTTGACACTGTGAGATGCTTTGAGATAAGGTTATTAAGTGTCAAGAGCTTTAAGTAGGTATTTTTTTAATATTAAATGTAACTTGTCTGCTTGATTGGAGTAATAAAAACTATAGTATGGTCACACCTCGGACACAGATATCAGACATTGACGTCATCGTACATGCGCATCTGTGTGACGTCTGACGCCATACGATTGAAGACTAAACTATGTCCGGAGGCGGGGAGGGGGGGGGGGGGAATGAACCCAGCCACAGATCAAATAATATTAACGTAGCGATGCCTCTCGTCACGTCCTACAATGAAAACCGTACCTTCGTAACTCTGGCTATTCTTCGGGCTATTTTGCGTTTTCATAATGTTAGAAGTAGTATTTATTCTATGGTAAAGTCCTATAAGTTTGTCCTGTCCGGCTGATAATTATGTCATATTGTTGCTTTGTCTCGGATTGGAATCCATTATTTGGAATTGATCGGTATGATGGACTCAGGTGAGAGAAAAAGTGTATGATTCGTCAATCGAGCGATGGTGATCCAAATAGGTGAAGAGCGGATTATATTCATCTAGCTAGGCATCTGAATATAATAATGAACTAATTTTCGTTCGAAAAAAGATAAAAAAATATAGCTTACATGTTGTCGAAATCACTTTGTGAGACTGTCCTTTGTTTGGTAAGGACTTTTCTCCGAAAAAGTAAGACTCCGCGATTCGGAGGGCATGTAAAGCGTTGCCGTTGGTCCCACGCGTTGGTAAAAAAAAATAATAATATCCACAGTGAAAGTGAAAAACTGCTCCATACCTTCTGCAATTGAATTGAGGGGGGGGCAGTTGAATAAGCTTCCCTATTTCTACTTATTGTCTATTTATTTTTTATGTCTGTTTATGTTACGTTATTTATTCTAGGAAGTCGTATCAAAAGTGACTTCAAGTTGTATTCTGATAAGTCGTGGCTCTTCTAACTCGTGCAATGATCACTGCGGTGAGTTTATGTATATGAAGAGAGATACAAATCACAGAGTAAATGATTTCATCAAGTCAGAATATAAAATTAATTACTTACAGTTAACGCAATGTTCCGCTCGTAAGTTTCTTACGTGCGTGTGAACACCCATCCGGTTTAAATCATAGTATTGAGTAATATAATTTTATTATAACTGTTCAAAGATCCATCTTCATTCTTCAGGTTATGTCATTCCCAGGGTAGATGTAAACTTTACCTTGTTATATACTTGTAGGTTGAATAGAATAAGAGGAGAGGCTTTAGCTAGGTCAACAGTACCTAACGGTGATAAAAAGTATGAGATTGACATAATTATTATCGGGGAGATAAAATGGCCACATCGAAGCAATTCATCTTAGAAAGCAATATTGCAATTCTAAATATGACCGTTCATCATTCCTTAATGCCCTCATTTCCGCCAATGTTCCTCTTCCCACTCGAGTTTCCTGTTTAATTTTTTAAATCCTATTTTGTTTTGTGATATTTATATTTTCCTTTCTTTTGTTAAATGATATTGAACTATAGCAGATACCTACTTTCTACATCCTATTTATTTAATTAATTTATACTTTATTAGACTCTCATAATATTTATTTTTATCCCATTTACCTGATCCTATTTTTGTGTAAATTTCCGTTCCCGAATGTTATTTTCCTTCCTTTTAGTTTCCCAATCTTTTAAAACTTGACATTGGCACAAAGCATCACTAGTGCCATTACAAAAAAAAAAAATTGCAATTTGACATTTGCGCATATAAAAGTAAGTGCGCAATGCAAACAAATGTCAAATAGCAATATTGCTTTCTTAGATGAATCTCTTCGAAGTGGCCATTTTAACCCTTCACTTTCACTGTCGATTGGCATAATTGTTTGCGATTGGGTTAAGTTCCTTGGAGAGAGGAGACATACTTTTCGGGCAGCTCTTTTTTTTTTCTTCTTTCGCTTTCTGCTTTCGCAGCTAGCGAAGGGCAGCTCCTGGATATTCCTGATATGTCTTCCAATGTTTTATTCCAGATTTAAAAATATCCATAGTTTCCGAGATTGGATATTATGTTTGTTATCCTTAAAAAAAGCAGACTCTTTTCGAAGCAGACTCGCTACGAATAAAATCTTGAAATTAACATTTTTGATAAGTCTACTTCTAAATATACAACGTATCACAAAACTATAAAATTAAAACTTTATCGCAGGAATCAAATTAAACATGTGACTAATTAAAATAATTTACAGTTACAAGGCCAATCGTTGACGATATATTCAGTTTTTTTTTTTGTGATCCATGTCAAGTAGTAGACGGGTATAAATCTGTGCGCGCGCGCGGGTCGCTGTTCCGTTGACCCGTGACTCATAGTGTTGCTGTAGTAGATACAGCCAGTTTGGTAGCTTCATTGAGAAGCTGAGGTCTAATCGTGTAGGTTTAGTTTACTTATATCAAAATGCAACGCTCTTTTGTTGAAATTTTAGCCAACCGCTGAATAGATTATTATTATTTTTTTAAAGTATTATTGGTTGATTGAATTTATATGTATCAAGATTATAACATATTGATATAACTCACGCCTGCAATCCCTATCAGAGCCTAGTATCAAAGTCCTGGTGGATAATGATAGATAAACCTGTCTTAATACCAAAGGGTGACTACATATGGCGAGGAGTGGGCACGTGTGTGTGTGTGTGTGTGTGTGTGTGTGTGTGTGAGGGGGGGGGGGGGGGGGTACCACTGCCAATCCCTTCGAAGCTACAGGCGTGATGCTACATTATGTTATGTGTGGCTACAAAGAGTACTGTCGACTTCTTGTTCTGCCCACACCACGGGCGTAGAGAAGAATCTGCCCGTAAGTTTGATGTACCGAACAGTGCATAGTATCTCAGTCGTCACAAGTCGGAGTTTCACTAGGGATTTATGATCCAACAGTATGAAGTTAAATGTTGTATATATGCGTCGCGTGGTGAAAACTTCGTTGGCGCGTTTCAGGACTTCGATGTGCGCCATCTATGTCGTATGTGCGGAACTAGTAGATCCGCCACAAATCATCTGATTTGTAAGTAGTTGCCTTACTGTTTGTATATACTTCTCCACGTGGAGTTGTGTAAGTCTACCTTGAAAATCTACCGGTAGTTGGGGTTATTTGCTATGAAGTTAAATATCTCGTTCACTGCATTTTAGAACCCTTAGTCATCCTATGTAACTAGAGTCCAATTGTATGCTAATATTATAGGGTACTACTAAGTAGGTACATATATTATTATCTTACCTAAGTGCGAAAATATGCTTTATTAGAAGGGTTTATCGAATTTATTATCCATTCGGAAAGAGTTATGGTCGAGAAGTTGCACAGAAACATTTCTTTTTACATTTGATATGTACCTACTGAATACTAGATTTGTATTTTTATGACGTAACTTATTGTTGTAGCCTTTATTGTATTTGCCTTTGACTAAGATAGCATTTATAACTTGGCCGCAACTAGTTTTTTTTATTAGTGTGTAGCAAAACCGATTAATATCATAGAATATTTGTAATAAATGACGGTTTGTTTACAACATTAAAATCTTTCTGAACTAATAATTTTACACGCACACCTCTATAAAACATCAACTAACCCTTTTTCTAAATACCTATAAGTACTTTTAAGTGCTTGTAAAGTGCAGTCGACACTTTGGAAAATTTATTATAGTGGTAAATGCCTCAAAGTGTAGGTGTCAAAGTGGTGTACAATATGTAGCACAGGTTACGATTCTTTTGTTTCCATTTCTTTAGGAAGAGCGGACGCTGTGTGTGGGCGTTCGTACACGAGTGTCATTTGTTTTAGCTTCCTACTGTGAGCGATAACACATGAATTATTTATTCTTTATTCTCAAGAGATGTTTACATGTTTTTGACGTGACTTATGTAGTAGGTTGCTAGGTTGCTGGTAAGTCCAGAACTTCCGCGGAAGTCCGTGTTTCTCTGTGGTCTCGAATTAAATTGAATTCACGACTTTGCTGATATTTATTTATTTATTTACTAATATCTAACAGTACAAACACATCACCATTACAGGCGGACCCAATGCGATGATGGAAAAACAAGGTTCCTTTGAAAAACCTAATAAACAATAATGTAAAATTAACAAAATAGCATAAAAAATATAATATGACAGAAAATATTAACTTTACAAATAATATTAATAAAAAAAATATACAATTAACAATTATTTAAGTTATTTATTTAAGTACGGTTCGTCACGTACAAAATGTCGATTCAAAGTGTAACTATGTTACCTACTGAATAAATATATATTTTTTTCAATATGATCGATTGATGAGTGTGAAAGCACAGAAGTATGACAGGATCGATAGTTTCTGTTTACCCTGGTGGAAAATAGGCGTGAGTTTATGTATGTATGTATCGCCTATCGCTGTCAGTCAAACACATTTGTACTTACTACAATGTAAGATATCATTACGGCTTACCACTTACTATGACTCATTGAACCACATTTGTTTGACAACGCTGTTTTGTCAACTCATTATTATAGATCTTCTTCCTATCGTGTGGGTTGTGAGGTGGAATATCAACTTTATGAACCCTGGTGTCAGGGTTAGTACTGAGCTGCCAAAGGCCCCTGACATGGCTCATGTATTGACTACATATATATCCCGTTTCACACGGTTCCCTTACCTAACGTGAAGATTTGACAGGTCCGGTTTTTACAGAAGCGACTGCCTGTCTGACCTACCAACCCGCGAAGGGATAACCAGCCCAATACAAGTTAGGTCACATACCTTCTAAAATGCATTTCTCGGGTATGTGGGTTTCATCACGATGTTTTCCTTCACCGTTGAGCACGTGATAATCAAAAACCAACCCAATCCAGGTTAATAATAATAAGTCATCATAAGGTTTATCATATCCATCTTAGGGCTTCGTATCAACAGTGACTGAAAGTGTTTTGATTACTTCTGTTCATTCCATTAGGGATAACGGGCATGAGTTAATGTATGTATGTAAATATATATAAAAACGTCTTCACGTAAGAATTATTTTGTCTCCAAAATTGCCTGGAGTCATCATAACGGGATGATGATGTGAATGTGACGGTTCGTTGAGACTCATGAAGATACCATCACGCCAGGGGTGACTTAAGTGTTAGCGAGGGTCACGAAATATGAGTCGGTTAAAGAATATTGAGTTATGAAATAGTAGATAGATGAGGTATGTAAAGCGAAGGTTGGTGGTAGGAGTGGCAGAGGAGGACCTAGAAGACTATCTAAGTACCTACTCGTACTCATCATCATCATCAGCCCATTAACGTCCCCACTCCTGGGGCACGGGCCTTCCCCATGGATGGATACGGAGATCGGGCCTTAAACCATCACGCGGGCCCAGTGCGGATTAAAGGTTATTAACGACTGCTAATGCAGCCGGGACCAACGGCTTAACGTGCCTTCCGAAGCACGGAGGAGCTCGAGATGAAAACTTTTTTTTATGTGGTCACCGGCCTTTGCGATAGTTGCTTAACTTCAACAATCGCAGACCGAGCGCATTAATCGCTGCGCCACCGAGCTCCTCACTCGTACTAATCTTTATAAATTATTTCGTGGTTACTAATAATAAATAAACTATTACGTAGAGACTTCGACTTTGACCCAAGAAAGTGTGGATGGATTGTGTAAAGAAAGATATGTGTGTGAAAGGTGTGAGTACTGAAGTGACCACTGACGCCACCTAGAGTGGTAAAAGAGCAGATGGATGATGATTATGTAGAGTCTTGGTTGCAACATGTCATTTGCTGTATGATATTATTATTAATAAATTAATTTATTAATTTATAAATAAAATTATTTTATTATTTATTATTATAAATTAATTTATTAATAATAATATCATATAGCAAATGACATGTTGCAACCAAATCTCTACATAATCATCATCCACCTGCTCTTTTCCCACACTAGGTGGGGTCAGTGGTCACCTCACCACTCACACTTTTCACACACAAATCCTTCTTTAAACAATCCCTCCATACTTTCTTGGGTCAAAGTCGAAGTCTTTACATAATAGTTTATTTATTTTTAGTAACCACAAAATAATTTATAAAGATTAGTAGGTACTTAGATAGTATTCTATATTTTTAAAGTAAAGTGAGTATTTATTTCCTTCTCCTAAATCCGTCCCGTGAGGCGGCGCACGCGCACGACATCGCACGTGAACAAACGACATGTATCACTATCTTTACTGTTATGTTTACTCTGCAAGTTCACTAACAAACCTGCATCAGTGGCGGACAACTCGACTAACATTGCTTCTCATTATACCGTATTTTTGGATTTATAACATAATTTACATATTATTTTTATTTATATATTATTATATAATTATTATATATTTTTGTTTAACAGCCTCCGTGGTCTAGTGGTTACAGCGTTAGGCTCACGATCTGGAGGTCCGGGTTCGATTCCCGATGGGGACATTGTCGAAATCACTTTGTGAGACTGTCCTTTGTTTTGTAAGGACTTTTCAGGCTTGAATCACCTGATTGTCCGAAAAAGTAAGATGATTCCGTGCTTCGGGGGGCACGCTATTAGCCGTAAAAACACCTCCATCAACCCGCAGTGGAGCAGCGTGGTGGAGTATGCTTCATACCCCCTCCGGTTGATTGAGGGAAGGCCTGTGCCCAGCAGTGGGAGGTATATAGGCTGTTTATGTATATTTTTTTTTGACGAGACTTATTGTAGATTTGCCGCAGACGGCATTAACTACTTGGCCAGACAACTGGGGAGCGCTTTTAAGACAACAGGCTTGAGGGTGCTCAGTTGGGCTCGAACATCGGCTCAGGGCATCGTCTGAGAGCACCGATCATCTTACTTTCGGACAATCAGGTGATCAGCTTGTAATGTCCTAATCAAACTGGGGATCACAAAGTGATTTTCGTGATATGTCCCCACCGATTTGAACCCGGGACCTCCACCTCATGTAACGACTACTAACTTACATCAGTAAGCAGTAACCGGGACCAACGGCTTAACGTGCCTTCCGAAGCACGGATCATCTATCTTTCGGACAATCAGGTGATCAGCCTATAATGTCCTATAACCAAACAAGGGATCACGAAGTGATTTTCGAGATGTGTCCCCACCGGGATTCGATTCCCGGAACCCGGGCCCGAGTCTTAGTTGGTAATGTTTTATATATATGATGTAGTACTAAATAAATTGATAGATACAGTTACATTTGTCAACTTGAATAGTAGTGAAGTAGGTGAAGATTTGATACATGCACATAATTATTGCATTTACATACAGATATGCATCGAGGACGGAGGATCTTGGAATAATTATGTTTTGAGGGTACTTATTTAGTTATTCCACGGTCTGGGTCAAATACATACATACATACATAAACTCACGCCTATTTCCCACCGGGGTAAGCAGAGACTATAGAATTCCATTTGCTTCGATCCTGACACACTTCTCTTGCTTCCTCCACATTCATCAATCGCTTCATACACGCACGCCGGTTCAGAGTAGATCGTATTGAACCTTTTCTAAGGACATCTCCAATTTGGTCATCATAAGTCCTTCTCGGTCTTCTGGGTCAAATAGATAGTAGTTTACTACTAAGAGACTTTCCAGAATACGTTCAAAAAATGCGCGCACTTTAAAAATTTGCCTTCGTTTAACCTTCTCATTTCATGGATAACAGACATATACATCTTCTATCCTTGTTTTTAGGTACCTATAAATAATAAACCTTTTTTTAACCCCAGGCACAACACTTCTTCCACTCATTATTATTCTGATCAAAATTAAGAGAAGCAATATAGGTAGCAGTATAATTCAAATATCAAGCAACAATTACTTTTATATATGCTTCTGCATTACATAATTATGTACTCGAGTAATGAGAAACATACATACATACATAAACTCACGCCCGTGATCCCTAATGATGATGAATGAGAAAACAGGTAATTTTTACGTTAAATCTGGACAGAGCCATCTATATTACTTTTGGGGAACGTAGCCTGGAAAGTCTCTCTTTAGTGTTACAAAAGGTCACATCGAAGCATTTCATTTAAAAAGTAATGGGTGAATCTCAAAATTTCAAGTTTGGTGGCGAAATTTCATATTATTTTTTCGTGAAAAATTGGGTTCCGACATGAAAATGATCCAAAAGGATCCTCGGTTCCGACATGAAAAAGGAATTTTTCAATTCCCAATTTTCCCAATTTCCCCAATTTTTGACGAAAAAATTATATGACAGTTCGCCACCAAACTTGGCACATTTTGATATTCACCCTGATATTGCATTTTGACATTTTGTGCATATAAAAGTAGGTACCCAATGTCAACTTTCAAATAGCAATATTGCTTTTTAGATGAATTGCTTCAATGTGGCCTTATTAACTCTCGTAGACATCACACTTTATCACTTGGGTTACAAGTTACCAGCATCTACAACCTAAGTACTTAATTCAACTTTAATTGTACATTTTTTCGATCATGCCTTAGTGAGTACTTAGGTACCTACTTACTTTTTGTTTTACATTTTTTCGATATTATTTAATATTGAAAAGTGCAGTAAAGCTATGCAGGCCTATTATGTTGGAGACATAACCCATTAGTCCATATCTACGACGTGGCCAGAAAGACAAGCAGATGATCTCGTTCTAGTAAAATTTAAATAATTACTATCTTATCTTCAAATCTAATTAAATCAATTCAAATATTTACACGAATATAACACACTAGACACTATACTCATATGTTCACTATCTAATATCTCCCTCTCTTTCCCTCTGCGTTGCATTATTCCCACCACGGTATAAGAAAACCAGGTATGCACAAAAGTGACAACATTTCAAGGTTAGGCCAGCTGACGTCATCACACGGTGTGTTGCCCTTCGAAAAAAATAAATTATTCGTGACCAATGTTTTTAATTGACTATGCAAGGTAATTTTGAACTTTTAATAAAAGATTTACTTGCAGTTTTAATGATTTTTATGTATGTGACAAATAATAAATAATTAAATACATTAGTCAGTAATTTATTAAATTCAAATAATAAAATTTACGTCCTTGGAATGTTGGAGTTATCAATTTATAATGGTAACACAGTGGTAACACTTACGTCATCAAAGGGCTAGCAATGGCGGCTTTTCATAGGATTGAACATACCTGGTTTTATACCATGAATCCCACATGATGGTGGGGTCTGCTTTACTATTTAATAAATATTATTATCCACTATCTTCACTATCCGAACCCAATGCAGTTCGAATGGAAAGAATTCAAAAAAGTTCGGCGATTGCACGGTACGATACCAGTGTCCCATTTTGAAAAGAGCTCTTAGTAAAAATCAAACCAAATATACCTACTTACAGAATAATTTCAACATAGATACAACATATGTATACAGTGCAATTGAACGGCCTGATTGCTCCAAAGCAATGGTTAAAGACCCTTAATCCCGACCTGTAAGGTTACCTACATGTTTGCAGATTAATGCAAATGAATAGTACTCTATGAATAGGTAATATAACGCGACATTCTCAGCCTAGTGACACATTAGGGAAATCGCAGGTAGGATATCTGATGAACCAAACATGATAATATCCAAGTACCGTGTTTCTTGTGCATACAGATATGACGGTACTTCCACACTATTATGTGTCAAACAGAACATAAACATCAAGACAATACTTCTTCTTATCGTGTATTATATGAGGTAGATTACCAACCTCATCGACCCTTGTGTCAGGGTTATTATTGAGCCGCCAAAGGCCCCTGACATGACTCATGTAACGACTACATACTTAGTAAGTAGTAACCGGGACCAACGGCTTAACGCTCAACCACTGGACTTTTAAGAGCGGCATAAACGCCAGATTTCTTCACAAGGTACCGAATTCCCGGACTTACCAGAGCATCGGGATTCGAGCATCGACATTCGTTTAGATATTTTCGGTTCCGGGAAATCATTAATTCCCCTGCAAGTTATAAAAGTTGTCTAAGTATCTGAGTAAACAGTTCTAGGTCTAGTACAAACACTAACTATATAATCAAGACTAACTTAAGTGTATTAAATTTTATGACTTGATGATAGTTTTAATACCTCTCATTGCCCTCAGCAGTCGTTAGAGATGTTGTGGAGTGATATAATATACTTATACTAATCATTATGCTAAAGTTTACTTGATAGTTGACATTCATGCTGTGCTGATGTATATATAATTTATTTATTATAAATAAATAAGAAAAATGACAATATAATTAAAACAAACACAACATAACAACACACATAACATTATAATAATAATATAATTTATATATAAATGATTATCACGTGCTCACCGGTGAAGGAAAACATCGTGAGGAAACCCATATTCCCGAGAAATGCATTTTCGGAAGTATGTGACCTAACCTGTATTGGGCTGGTTTTCCCTTCGCGGGTTGGAAGGTCAGACAGTCAGTCGCTTATGTAAAAAACCGGTCCCGTCAAATTTTCAGGTTAGGTAAGCGGACTCTGTGAAAGTAATTAAATAAATAAAAATATAATAATTAACCTCTATCCAGACTGACTGACTGACTGGATAGAGCTCGCACAGAACCGGGATACTTGGAAAGATATGGGAGAGGCCTTTGCTCAGCAGTGGGATCATACAGGATGGGGTGGGATTATAATAATAAGTAACCTCACGATTATATTAGCTCTTGATTATATTCCAATTGGAAAAGTCAGAGATACCTACATCTATCGCAAGATGAACTACGAACGCACAGCGAGCTTTCTGTTAACACTTTCAAGGACAGAACGTCATTAGACGTTTGCCAAGGTGTAATACTATCTATTATGAACCATCAATGACCCATGATCTCTGCCCGTGAAAGGGTTAAACCAACGTGATAGGTGATGAGCCGTATCGTCTTCTATAATGGCCGAACCATCTGTGTTGTAAAAACTGCACGGTCTGAGATAAATTAATAACTTGGTAACATTGGTGAAAGTCTGGTAGCGGGGTTCGCATCATCTTATATCTGGTACGTTTATTTATAATTTAAATAATAGTTATAATCCATACACGACCAACTGTGTAAAATTCCTCCCCTCAATCAGCCGGCAGGGAAATGGAGTATCTCCACCACACTGTTTGGGCTAGTAGGCCAGGAACGGCTTAACATGCCTTTCGAAGCAGGCAATCATCTTATTTTTCGGACAATCGAGTGATGTTATATTATATTGTTCTAACCAAATTATGGACGAAGACAAACTCTGGGAATCAAACCCAGGATTTCCTGATCATTAGCCCTACGGTTTAAAACTCATGGAGACCGTTTCCACAGTAAAAGCTATTTACTACTATGTACTTACCAATTCACTTTTTTCCATGGTCTCTGTCTATCTCAACGGGAAATAAGCGTAATCTTATGTGTGCGTCAAGCTAGCGGCCTCAAAAAAAAAATGGGCACGAAAAAATAATTATAGGTTAGGGTTGGGTTATAATGACTTTTTTACATATTTCTACAAAGAGAATCAGGTCCAAATTATGATGGTAGGGAGTACTATTTCATACGAGTTTATTGACATTAGTTACAAACTGAAGTATGCAAGCATTCCCCAGATAATAGGTATTTTCAAAACGTCAAGCTAGCGGGATCAAAGAACTGCCTTTATAACTTTGGAACCGTTGAAGTACTAATTTCAATATTTTGCAGGGGGTGAGTACTATTTCGGTACTATTTTTTGGCGTTTAAATCAAAGCGAAAGACCTTGTCGTTAACTCTCGCCAAATTTCGCTCACCGTCAAGCTAGCAAGTGCAATAAAACATGGCTATAAATCCAGAACCGTGATGGTACTATTTTTTTTACAACAGGTACTATTTTTTTCAATAAGAGTACTAATTTTTGGTATGGTCAAATTATTTTTTCGTGCCCATTTTTTTTTGAGGCCGCTAGCTTGACGCACACTAATCTTATGTACTTATGGATGTGTATGAATATGTATATACTTTTTCTGCAAACAGTTTTATTTTAAATCGGCCGCTAGACTCTGCCTCACCGGAAGAGCTAACTGGCACGATGCCATCCCAGGACATTTGTTTCTCAATTTACTGCATTAACCCACCATCTGCTGAATACCGTTGTGTTAATTTGCCGTCTATATCTACGTGTCTACTTTGTAATTGCTAGGATTCTAGTTCGAAGAGTTTACGGGACGGGTGTTGTTATTTGTGGGACTCTTTGTGTGGTCAGATGTGCAGTTATTTGTGAGATTTGATATGGGAGTGATTGATATGGGAGTGACTATTATTATTATTATTATTTTCATTAGAGAGGGCTCGAACTTATGGTGTCCGAATGGCCACTGCGACTTAGTTAGATCTATAGTGACCAAATCCTTACATATTATATTAAAAACTCCTTCTCTAAACCAATCCGTTCGATTAGATCGAGCGTCTTTTTGGAAGGAAGCTCCATGACCTCCTGGGGATCCACTATGTGGCTCCCCAGTGCTCGGGTTCTACTGTGTATGAGAGCCTCATAGCTGCACTGCAGGTGTAATGGCATCTCATCCTCCTTTAAACAGAATCTGCATAAAGGGAAGTCGGTCAGCTCCATTCTATGTAGGTGCTTGTTGAGTCTACAATGCCCCGTGAGGGAGTGATTGACATGGAAGTGAGTGATATGGGACGGATTGATAATTATGGAACCGACTGATATGGGACTGGATTTTGTTACGAAATAAATTATAACATAACAAAGCATCATTCTTGTATCCCCGAATAGGTAGGCAGAGATGAATAGAATAGTTTTTTTGTTAAACGCAACACTCAGTTTTAACAATTTTATAAAAGCAAGACTTCCAATTCAATCCATTTTTAAATTGATATACATAGGTACATACATATATTCATAAATTCACGCCTGTTTCTCATCGGGGTAAGCAGAGACCTTCCTCAACCGTTTTGTACTCTTACGCCGGTTCAGAGTAGATCATACTCCTTTTATAAGGGCATTAAGTAGAATATAAGTAGGTACTAAGAACACAATACAATACAAATACACTTTATTACACCAAAATAAAAAGAAATAATTAGAAAAAGTCTCTTAACTAAGTACATGGCAAATGGCCACAACAACAACAACAACAATATACAACAATATTGAACAATATTGTAAATAACTCAATACTATAATGAACATTTTAAATAAAAATTAATGATAATTATATTTCTATGGCGTGTAATATGTTGGTTAATTTCGCCATAGATTATCAGAAAGATATGTCCTTAAGTAAGAACACACTTATTGACACAAATGAAATACTTAAGTAAGTATATACACATACGTATTTCTAGATTACTTACTAAGTAAATGAAGTGTGACTTTATCGAGCCTAGTATTAACATTCAATGAATGTTCAACATTAAGTAATTAGCAATTCGCAATCATACAGTATCTACAATCGATTTGATACTCGATCGAAATTTGCTCAGATAAGGTTTCATGATAAGCGCGATAAACTGTTTAAGTGATGTTTGTTTTCCATTCATTTACCGTTGAATGCATGCTACAGCCTACAATGTTGTGTAGATGGGATACCAGATTGTGTTCGCTTGTTTGATAACAGTTTCCTTTATTTTTCTTCTGCTATCGTGTGGGTTGTGAGATGGATTACCAACCTCATCAACCTGGTGTCAGGGTTACATCATCATCATCATGTCGTCCAAACCGTATCCGGCGCGGCGACGGCGACTCCTAAATATCTATCCCGGGTCGTTGTTGTGGTGGGCTCTGATGTGGCTGGCGAAACCGAACTTCGACTTGAAGGTCCGGTCACACGGCACACAATAAAGCTGGCCTAACGAATTTACAATTGAGCCGCCAAAGGCCCCTGGCATGGCTCTTGGAACGACTAATACTTACATCAGTAAGTAGTAACCGGGAACAACGGTTTAACGTGCCTTCCGAAGCACGGAGCATCTTTAGCTTTTTACAGACGCGTCTGTGCCTGTCTGACCTTCCAACCCGCGAAGGGAAAACCAGCCCGATACAGGTCAGATCACTTACCTTCGAAAATGCATTTATCGGGAATATGGGGTTTCCTCACGATGTTTTCCTTCACCGCTGAGCACGTGATAATCATTTACTATCCAAACATGAATTCGAAAACAAATTCGACAATCATTGGTTTAGGCCTGTACTGAGTTATCTAAGGAGTTAAATCTGGAATTTGAGGTTCAAGTCTAAAGACTTTGCATGTCTGGCTTAAAATCAATGATACGTTTCGGATGTAATTGTCTAAAATTAACAATTTGTTCTTGTTAGAGTCGGTCATAACACGGTGTTGCACACGCAAAGGTTTCTTTACGCTCCACGTGGGTTTGGAAACGGGAATCAAACAAGTATGGACGACTATAGAGTCGCTAGACTACACCGAAAATACGTTCCGTATTTCCTTCGCGAATAGGACATAAACATCAAAACAAGTTTTCCAGCGGTAAGACGTATATAGGCTATTTTTATTTATATAATGCTTATGCAACCCTACGTAGGGCCATAGAATAAGGAATAATACGGCCGCTCCCCACCAGCGTCTGAGTTAGGTTTACCTCACTCCCCCTCGAACATAGTTTAGACTTGAATCGTATGGTGTCAGACGTCACACACAGATGCGCGTGTACGATAATGTCGATGTGTAGTGTCTGTGTAAAACGTGGTGTTTACGAAGTGCCCGGGGTGTAGTAGGGCATAGACTAAAGAACAATCGACGTGTAGAACGGTAAATCTCCCCCCCCCCCCCCCCCCGCACCAATTGGTATCGGGCGCCGACCTCACCCCCTCTGGGTCTTCCTTTAGCGTTCAATAGTCGTAAGCTGCTAAGAAGTAAGGGGGAGATTGTCTCCCTCCCACTTACGCGTTAGATGGCACACTGTAAGAATACAATACAATAAAAATACATTTTATTGCACCAAAATAAAAAGAAATAATTACAAAAAGTCTCTTAACTAAGTACATGGCAAATGGCGGCCTTCTCGCTTAAAGCGATTTCTTCCAGACAACCATAAGGTGAGGAAAAATGAAAAAAAAAAAAGAAGAACAAGAGCGGGTGAGAATTAGATTTTTATATGGAGTGTCCGTTGTGTGCGTAGGCATACCTTTGTCTATGTTTTCCCATTGAATACGCTTCATTCGCAGCTTTAGACTTATCAGAATTTGTACATCTATGATTTCTATACGCCGATATTCAGTCGCGTATTATCGGCATAGATAAAAACTTAAAATTACAAAAAGTAGGTATGAGTCACATTGGTGATTTGGTAACGTATAGATCGTAATGGATTTGGACGATTTTTGTACATAAAATTAAATGGCTTTGTGAATACCACAGGTGAATAGATTAGAGTAATCTTAAATGGGGCGTGCGTGGTTCAGATCAATTGTCTTACAATTATGGTTGCTTGAAGAACTCACAATTTTAATAATTTTAAACTATTGGATGTTCTTGATTTTACTTCGATGCTAAATTCAATTCAATTCAAAATATACTTTATTGCACCATGAAAAAAGAAAATACTTAGGTACAAAACAGACTTAACTACATAGTAATATTATTATGTAAGTATGTACATTTGTCATGTACATACATGGCAAATGACGGCCTTATAACTTAAATCGATCTTTTCCAGTCAACCATAAGGTGAGAAAAATATGCAAAAGTTGAAAAGTGACGATGGATTCAAAGATTAAGTTAAAAATACTTCCTTACATTTCTGCTTGTTCTACATTATATTTGTTTCGATAAGCAGTTTAAAAAGGTTTAAATTTTTCGAAAGTTGTACGTATATCTTACAAGTTTTTCCTTGAGAAACTTAAGCCAAATAAATAAGGAATAAAATTAAAACAATGAAATTGAGAAGCCGATGGCGCAGCGGTAAACGCGCTCGGTCTGCGATTGTTGAAGTTAAGCAACTTTCGCAAAGGCCGGTCATAAGATGGGTGTCCACAAAAGAAACTCGAGCTCCTCCGTGCTTCGGAAGGCACGTTAAGCCGTTGGTCCCGGCTGCATTAGCAGTCGTTAATAACCACCAATCCGCACTGGTCCCGCGTGATGGTTTAAGGCCCGAACTCCCTATCCATCCATAGGGAAGGCCCGTGCCCCAGCAGTGGGGACGTTAATGGGCTGGTGATGATGATGAATGAAATTAAATGAAAATTTATTGTCATAAATTTACTTACTCCGCTTTCCACCAGCGTCTAAGCTAGGTTTTAAAAGCTTATTTCGCAAGTAGTACCTACTTAAGTGAGAAATGACTGATTAAATTAGGTATTGTAGTTATTGTAAGTATTGTAGTTGGCAGCCCTCAGACGTCACACACACAGATGCGCGTGTACGATAACGTCAATGTGTAGTGTCTGTGTAAAACGAGGTTGTTTGTATGAAGTGTCCGGGGCGTGCTAAAGCCTCCTTGGGCGATCGAATTGGGATCAATTTTATCGTTAACAGGCACCACTGTTGAGTATTTTATTATAAAATAGTTATTGTACATTAAGAAACTTTTCACAGTAGTAACGTAATGTAATCTAGCTTTAGGTAACTACGTAATAGCGTTGGTCGTATGTACTAAAGTAACTTTCGTCAAACAATCCGTTGCGTAGAAAATTGTGCTTTTAGTAAAATTCTATGAAAGAGAAATACATTGTTCATTTCCAACAATAGACTAATACATTGTATTGTAGAAGTAATAAGTCAGCATGACCATGAACTTAAATACAGTCAGGCTTGAATGCACTTCGGTCATATTTATAAGCGAACGTAACCTTTGCGTACAGTATGCATCACTCGCAAAAAATCACAAGCCGCGAGCCCCTTAGCAATGTCCATTAAAATATATAATACGCTCCCAAAGTACAGTCATAAGCAACATCATGTGCCCACGTTAGAACCCTGTCGCACTATCATATTTGACATTTAATGAGACTTGAGTATGGTTGAATTGGCAAAAAAGTGTATGTGACATGGTTTCAAAGTGACCGTACCTAAAAGATGAAACTATAACTGATTTATTTATGAAAAATCTAAAAACAATGCTAATTAAAAAGAGCTATTAAACTGGAGACGAATTTTTAACGCACTGGCCTTCCCTATGGATGGATAGGGAGATCGGGCCTTAAACCATCACGCGGGCCCAGTGCGGATTGATGGTTATTAACGACTACTAGTACACATTGTTTTAAGTTACATTGTTTAGTTAGTTAGTACAGCCGGGATCAACGGCTTAAAGTGCCTTCCGAAGCACGGAGGAGCTCGAGATGAAAACTTTTTTTTGTGGTCACCCATCCTATCACCGGCCTTTGCGAAAGTTGCTTAACTTCGACAATCGCAGACCGAGCGCGTTTACCGCTGCGCCACCGAGCTCTTCAAAAGGATACTTAGTTATTTAAATTTTGATTATACCAATTAAAAGTATAAATAAATACAATACTATCGCTTTACAATGAATACGTAACTACAGAGAGAAGTATAATTTAATCTACAAAACTACCTAGCACAAATAAGTACAGTATAGTAAACAATTAACAGTATGGCATAGATCGCAGGTGTACGACCGTCGCCCGCGCAGGTGTGACGTTGCGTCAGGTGCTATGCAGGGGAACTAGAGTCACTCGAGCGAATCCTGCGCCGACTGCTGCGGGTTTTTGTTCGTCTATTACGACGGTAGTAGACACTTGGTCCGGCTAAGTAGTAATTGACTAGTTTTATAAAGACGTGAATAAGTAGATATTGTCGAGACAGGAACTAACTTCGAGGGGAGTCGCTTTAACACATTTATTGACCAATAAATCTTCTAGCTATTAAGTACAATAATATATTATTATTAAAATAAAAAGACCCCCCCCCCCCTGTCATTCGACATTTCTTTTAAAAAGTACGAATAACAAAGAGGTCACATTACCACAGTACCAACATTTTAAAGTGAAATTAACCTCCTATTTTGTTCTTGGTTGATTTACAAAACATTTTCAAACGAATATTAAGATGTATTCGATGGGTAGATAATATTCTATTTGTACAATTTACTTCATCATCAGCCCATTAACGTCCCCACTGCTGGGGCACGGGCCTTCCCTATGGATGGATAGGGAGATTGATCACGCGGGCCCAGTGCGGATTGATGGTTATTAACGACTGCTAATGCAGCCGGGACCAACGGCTTAACGTGCCTTCCGAAGCACGGAGGAGTTCGAGATGAAAAGTTTTTTTTTGTGGTCACCCATCCTATGACCGGCCTTTGCGGCGGCTGTTGTTGAAGTTGCTTAACTTCAACAATCGCAGACCGAGCGCGTTAACCGCTGCGCCACCGAGCTCCTCACAATTTACTTACACAGAAATAATATTACACACTTCTACTATAAACCTCTGTCTACCCCATCGGGGATACAGGCGTGCTGGTATGTTATGTTTTAAGTTCCAATATTGAACAACACGTGGATTTATTACCAAAAAGCAATATCTTAACATATTTTTTTTGACATATTTTATTTTAACGTAAATCTTGTACATCAAATCCTTTCAGTCTAAGGTTGCCTGGAAGAAGTTACTGCTTAGCAATAAGGGCGCCGATTGTACTTTTGCTGTCATTTTGTTGTGTTTATTGAAAAGAAAGGTGTTTTAAATATAATTAAAATATACCTAAGTACTACTACCGCTTACTTACTATAAAGATTCTCATCCTATGTATACATGTATAAATATGTATAACTTGCAATCATACAAGTTCATTGGCAGAGTTCACTGCGTACATTAAATGGTAATACAACTGATTCACCAGACTGACTGCATCCGGCGGAAGTCGCGCCGGAAGTGACGTCATGTGCGCGCGCGCCGGACCGTGGAGCCTGGGGATGTTCGTTTTTCAAATATGTTCGTAACGGTTTTTGTTGATTTTAAGGGGCTTCGGAACAGCCGTTACTTGATTAGTAGGTGGGGTGTTAATTTTTGGGGCCTTTTTTGTTAGTTATTATTATTATACGTAGTCCTTGCTGTTTGTTAAATAGGGTATTTGTTAATAGGGTAGGGTACTGATGTAAGTATGTAGTCGTTAGAGGAGCCATGTCAAGGGTCTATGGCGGCTCAATAATAACCCAAGGACACAAGGCTGAAAGAAGTTTTCTCCCATAGACACATCTAGGTCTTTGCCATAATATGTACTTAATTTAATTTTATCTGTTCAGCAGATCAAGAAACTTAAGATTAGTGGGTAAGATTCGATTCATGTAATATTAATTTATTTTAATAAATTAATTATTGAAATAATTATTATTAATTATTGAAAATAATATTATAATTTATTTTAATAAATTAATTATAATATTATTTTTAATAATAACCCTGACACCAGGGTTGATGAGGTTGGTAATGCACCTCACAACCCACACGATAAAAGTGAGAATAGAGTCATAGGGCTGACTTTTAAAGGATGATCCACCTCAGTGACTCTAGTGTCAGATTATACACTATTAAGCCGTTAGAGGCCCTTGACATACCCAATGAATTTCAAACACCCAAACTGACATAAAAAATACATTCTGATAGTGGTTTAGAAGTTTGAATGAAAATGATATAAATACATACATAGCGGTCAAACACACTAATCCTTCTCTTCGCGTTGCCAGTCGCAGTCGGGTTGAAATGATTTTTAACTGGAAATCGAACTTATGATCGTGAGCTGAACAGCCTCCTGGTAAATCCTAATCCCACACGACGTTGTCTACTTAAAGGTTAAAGACGTAATTCAAACAGACAGAACAAATAAATTTTCCTAATACTAAATATAGTAAAGTAGATTTTACTAGACAGGCAACATTTCAACACACTCTGGATACTTCGTACATAAAACCTTGTTTTATACAGACACTACATTGACGTTTACGTACACGCGCATCTGTTTGTGACGTCTGATGCCCATACGATTGAAGACTAATGTAACTATGTTATATGATCTGTGACTGAAGTAAGACCGTTGGGTGAGGTAAACCTACCCATTGAGGCGGCCAATCAGCTCGCGACACCAAACACTTCAGAACACCGATACCGACCCGCCGGCGTGGTCGACGATTTCCCTCATTCAGCGCTTATCGCTATCGACCCACTAGGGTCGAATAATTCTTTCAAATATTTTTCCTCTCAGACGACGCCCTGAACCAAGGTTCACGCCCAACTGGGCACCCTCAGGCCTGTTGTCTTAAACGTTGTACCGGGTGAGAGCCTTCAGCGCTCCCCATTTGTACGGCCAAGTAGTTAATGCCATCTGCGGCAAACCTACAATAAGTCATGTCAAAAAAAAATAAAGCTCAGAGCTGAGAGTTGCGGTTCTGTACGTTGTATTATTCTATATATATTCTATGATTCCAGTCTTATCAGACTGGACGATGGGATTCTAGGTTTAAGCTGACAGAGTATGATATAAAACTGGATTATGTCCAGAATAATATTAGTTTTTATTTGGATTATTCTTCTTCTATTGTGTACGTAGTGAGGTAAATGACCAACTTCAGCAACAGGGTTATTATTGAGGTGTGTGACCGGGGGCTTATATTTTTTTTCAGCTTATCTTCCCGAGCATGTTGGTAAAAAGAGAGATGAAAACATTTGATTCGGATGGGATTTGAATCCATTTTGCGTGGTGAATAACCTATCTAGGTATGCGGTAACAAGGGCTTTAGCCAAGCCGCAAACGATTACAAAAAGTGACAGTGCAATTGAATAAAATCGACACAGATTGACACATCACCTGTAACCTTGTCACTTTGCTTACAAAGGTGTCAATTGCTTCTTAGTTGCGCGTGAAGCGGCGACGCGCTGCGGGAAAAACAAACGTATGAGAAAGTTCTGAGCGTTCACGGAGAAGCGTTTTTGCAGGCGTTTGTTTGAATTCTAGCGTCACATATGGCGGTTGACGCGGCGGGAGACACGGCAAGCGATGCGGCAGGAGACGCGCCAACACTCGCTATGTCAGTGAACTGCGCGGGCCGCCTGACGCATCGTTTGACGCGCTGCTTGACGCTCTGCTTGACGCGCTGCGTGATGACGCGTCGCTTGACGCTCTGTTTCTGTAATTTTTAGACTATAAAGATAAATAATGACTTATATTATTATTAACTTATTATTAGTTATTAACTGTTGACTATATTGTTTTTTGACTTTTCTTTTTTAAATTTTAATTTTGACCTGTTATAACTTGACACGATATTTTGGAAATGTAAATTTTAATGTTGTTGATTTTAGAAAGTTTTATGTTTTGAGTGCATGCCAATTGTTTCAAGTTAAATTGCATTATATTTTTTTATTGTAAATTAATATTTGCACGCCTGAAAGCAGGCTGAATACAAGGACATAAATATTAAATATTAAGACCATTGTACTATGTTCATACAAATAAACGATCTATCTATCTGCTTGACGAGCTGCTTGATAACGCGCTGCTCGCCGTGTCGCCTTTCTATCAATCAATCAATAATACTTTATTGCACAACAACATATACAAAGGACATAAACATACGAATAAAACAACGACCGTCCGTCCGTGTCCGTTCTATGAACGGAGAAAACGCTTGACACCCCGCGCCCCGCACCGCGTGACGCGCCGTTTGACGCCCCGCGTGTCCCTGAACGCGGTCTTACATTTTCTTCGATTACACTTTCGCTTTTTGTAATCTTTTGTGACTTAGCTAAACCTCTTTGTCACGATATTATTCGTCGTATACGAATATTACAAGTGTGGTCGCAACTAGAGGCAAGTGTCTGAGAACTTGTACCGTGACCACCCTTTACTTGCATGAGTTGTGCCAATCTATAAACTTTAACTACCAACGTAACAAAACGCGGAACACACCAACATTACCGATTGCGTCAAAATCCTCAACGCGTCACACTATGGCTCAGAATGGTGTATAGTTAGTTGCCATAGCAAATCGAAGCAGCCGTAACCGCACTGAATCAGCTTTCACCGCTTGTGCTAATTGCGGCGCCGTTGTGCCCGCGGGATGCGCGCGCGCACGATCGTCTACAGGAGGGCTACAAAAGTTTTAAGGTTTTTGCGAGAATTACACACATACATACTTAAGACCGCGCGTATTTCCCAGTGGGGTAGAACTACACGACTTTAGCTTCTTACCACTCTCATCAAAGATTTCAAGCATGCTGGCTGGTTTGCAGGAATATTTAGTAGTATAGACAAATATTATACATGTTTAAATAAGTCAGTAGTGTCGATCCTACGACCAATTCGCCATTGGACTTTTCGTTAACAGGACGAAGTATAACTTCTCAATTTTACAAAGGGGAAACAATCCAAATTTTGGTGAGATTAATAACGACTACGTAATTAAATAAACAGAAACCGGGAACAACGGATTAACGTGCCATCTGAAGCACGGAATCATCTAACTTTTCGGACAATCAAGTGATTCTGCCTGAAATCAAATACAATATCTTGTATTTATGAAAAACCCTCACTTTGAATCGAATCCGGACCTACAGAACGTGAGCCGAATGCAGATTCTTTACTTAAAAAAAATTTAATTACATTCTTCATTTGCAAATACGTTTCAAAAGTGAGGACGGATAAATTATAACACCCTGTATAAACGAGCTGCTATGATGTAGTCAAGATAAGGATATCGTTGAACTGCTGATTTCCTTTAGGCAGTGATAGTTCACCAGCTTATCTGATACTAATCTCTAATCTTATTGCTTCATATACTAGATACCTATAGACCATCATCATCACCAGCCCATTAACGTCCCCACTGCTGGGGCACGGGCCTTCCCTATGGATGGATAGAGAGATCGGGCCTTAAACCACCACGCGGGCCCAGTGCGGATTGGTAGTTATTAACGACTGCTAATGCAGCCGGGACCAACAGCTTAACGTGCCTTCCGAAGCACGGAGGAACTCGAGATGAAAACTTTTTTTTATTTTTTTGTGGTCACCCATCCTATGACCGGCCTCTGCGAAAGTTGCTTAACTTCAACAATCGCAGACCGAGCGCATTTACCGCTGCGCCACCGAGCTCCTCCTCCTATAGACCATACCTACTACGTATAGAAAGGACACTCTTCGCCCCGCACCTATACGAGGTTGAGTTACCTCACCCCTCAAATACTTAGCCAAGGAAGAAAGTTGAAATGCCAATCGAATCGCGGTGCAGGGAAGGATTCCATCCATATGTGATCGACAGTCCTCCTCTTTGAATCACTAGACTCACTTATGCGAACTGCTAAAGAATGGAATTCTCCTCCAGCGTTTTTCAACGGTACATATAATTGGGGAATTTTCAAGGTAAGTAACAGTTTTGTTTTTACGTGACTTATTGTAGATTTGCCGCAGATGGCATTAACTACTTGGACAAATGGGGAGCGCTGAAGGCTCTTACCCGGTACAACGTTTAAGGCAACACGCCTGAAGGTGCCCAGTTGGGCGCGAACCTCGGTTTAAAAATATTTGAAAGAATTAATGGACCCTAGTGAATGAATAGATCTAAATATTTTTTTATATTCGTCTCTTTACTACAACACTTATTTACATCTTAAAAAACAAAATAATATACAATGTGTCAAATAATAATAAAAAAAATAAAAAAATACCTACTTAAATAAACATTGTAGCAGGAATACCTGTTTAGTCAAACACTTCCCCTCCCCCCCGCCTCACCCGGCGCGAAGGTTCCCATATTATTGTATAATACCTAGCTATATTTTTAAACCAATCAAATTTTAGCTTACCCAAGATTTCAAGTAAATACGCCTCGCTGTACTTAATAGCTTCTTAGAAAAGGAAACTGTTAGGAAAAGCGTGGTGAATTCTGGTAACAAAGGCACAATACTACAGCCTTCTGGCGAGTGGTCGCCAACAATGGACCAGATGCTATTCAAGTCTTACGGCTGGAGGTTGGTCAAGCGATAAATGACGTTTACGCTTTCCGCCCATAATCTGGTAAAATAATAAAAGTTGTAAAACTGAGTACTTTTGGAATTTGTAGAATAGAGGTGATTTTGGTGTTTATGGATCCCTCAATCAGCGCTTATCGCTATCGATCCACCAGGGTCGAATAATTCTTTCAAATATTTTTCCTCTCAGACGATGCCCTGAGCCGAGGTTCGCGCCCAACTGGGCACCCTCAGGCCTGTTGTCTTAAACGTTGTACCGGGTGAGAGCCTTCAGCGCTCCCCGTTTGTCCGGCCAAGTAGTTAACGCCATCTGCGGCAAATCTACATTAAGTCACGTCAAAAAAGAAGGTGTTTATGGAAATAAATAAAACATACTTAATGAGCGACTTTACATGTTACGTTCTTCTATGCTGTTCTGGGAGCAAATAAAAAACATAGAACACGTTCAGCTAGCTGCTTGTCTTCCCGGGCATGTCGTAAAAACCGACAGAGGGATTGCGTCCTCTAACATGATGGACTAATGTTATGGGCGATAGGCTGATCCCTTATCACCATAAGGTTCATCATATCCATCTTAGGACTTCGTATCAACAGTGGCTGCAAGTTGTCTTTGATTACTTGTGGCTCTGCCCACCCCATTTGGGATTACGGGCGTGAGTTTATGTATGTATGTATGTACATGTTACGTTCCTCAAAAACAGTATAGATGGCGCTGTACAGATTTTCCTCCATTTAACCTTCCAATTTCATGAAGGGTAGCAATAAAACGAGTGACTGTAAATTACAGTTCTAAGTGTCAAAATTAATTAATTTGGGTTATAGAATTACTAAGTGAGCGACTGACTGCGAGTGACGAGAAATCAACAGAACAGCAACTTGCAAACATTAATTTGAGTTACTTAAAATACATAATGAGCAGCTTCATAATATTTGAGCGACCTAATATTTGTTTGCGGGTCAACGTTACGTCCTGCATTTTTTTAAATATTTGGCAAATGTATTTTTTATACTGAGCGGCATTTTATCTTAAATGAAGTGTTTCGAATACAAAAACCACTTTGAAAAATACACTGATGAGCAGAGTATAATGAGCTCACATTTAAAAAACAAAAATAATATGAAATAACTATTTGAAGAAACACTATTCTATTAGTTGAGAAATTTTATTATCGAAATATAAGGGTAATTAAATAAAACAATGTACTCCGTAAAAATAAAGTAATATGCATGCATTTATTTCAATCAAATGAACAAAAAATAAAATAAGACGCTTCAGTCAACTAAAAAAAAAACTTCTTATTAATACTAAGAAACTTTGATAGGTATGAGGAGCCCTACTACTCATCGTCACTGGTAAATAAGTGCTGGCTTGGACTTAGTGGGCCGGCCTCGTTTTCTTTTTTGTCCAATGGGTATCATTTTTGCTTCCAGTGGTGGTGTTGTTAGTTTGAGCCGAATTGCTAGCCCCAAAACGTGTTTGCATACATATCTATTGAAAAATTCGGGACAGTCGCACGATCCTTTTTGCCAGTCCAAATTTGGCAATGTGGTTTTCTGGAAAGCAACTGACTGACTGACTACCTACTATTGGTCCGCAGCCTAACTCACCTGACTGCAACGATTCGTCGCCCCGCCCCCATTCGAATTCGCGCGCACTTAAAAATCTGTAGTTTTCATTAAAAAAGCGTATCAAAATAAAAAACATAAGCCCTCAAATAGAATATCAGTAATCAATTATCATTAATAAAGCAGCTTACAAAACTTTGCTCAAAGTGAACTTTTTAGTAGTTCGCTAAGTATAACCTCACTTAGAAAAATCGAATCTATCTTAATATTGAAGTTGCCCTCTCTGTATTTCCAGTCGCTCACTTAGTAATGAAGTCGCTCGGATAAAATTTTAATATCTGAAATTGATTTATCACAATCTACTTTTTGTAAGCTCGTTCTGGATTTTATTATAAATCAATATTCGTCGTCAGTTTAGTTAATTTTTCGCTTACTCAAATTCATACCGCTCAAGTTATTAAAACAGTATGTCATCATCAGTCGCAAAGTTTTTTTTTGTTCGCTCGTTTTATAATTCCCCTTTCATGAATAACAGACATATTATGCATCTTTTATCTTTGTTTTTGTGTGAAAATGATGACCCTTTTTATTACACCCAGGCACAATTACATCTTCCATCCATTATTATTCTGATTAAAATAAAAAAACGCAATATAGGTAGAAACATAATTCTATACGTAATGTGATCCAAATATCAAGCAAGTATATTTTATATACAGGGTGTTAGTGACATCGTAACGAATACTCAGAGGGATGATTCAACCCTGATTCTGAGTTAATATCAAGTGGAATTTTCCGTCGCAAAATTCATGTTATTTTTTTTAGTTTTTTTAAATTATTTTCAATTCTATACTTTTGCGATGGAAAATTCCACTTGATATTAACTCAGAATAATCAGCTGAATCATCCCTCTCAGTATTCGTTACGATGTCACTTACACCCCATACAAGTACATACAGTAGCCATACAAATAGGTATGGGTGTTAGTGACGCTGCAACGAATACTGAAGGGGATAATTCAGACCATGATTCTGAGTCGATATCAAGTGGAATTTCCTGTCGGAGAAGTCATGAAAATTTTAGAGCTTATTTAAATTCTTTTCCGTTCCATATTTTTGCGACGGAAAATTCCACTTGATATCAACTCAGAATTATGACCTGAATCATTCCTCAAAGTTTTCGTTACGATGTCACTAACACCCTGTATACATGCTTCAGCCATTACATTGCATTTTGGAATAATTATGTACCAGAGTTCTACAGCGCCACCTATATTGTTTTTGGTGAACGTCGCCTGGAAAGTCCCTCGTTACAAATTACATTAGGCTTGCAGACTACATAGTGATGTAATGATTTTTTTTTTTTTTGGTTTTCCCCGAAGGGTAAGGCAAAGGGAACTATGCCCATACAGCCATGTCTGACGTATTTTTTTTCTTGATGATTAATGAAATGATGAAAGGTGATGATGATGAAACCTAAGCCCCCACCCTCGGAGTAGACTCCTACTCCGAACCCCAAACGAATTAACTCAAAAGTCCGCATAAACTTTTGAGTCATGAAGCGGCTTCCCGGCACGAAGCGAAAATAGGCAGATACACTTTGTTCATTGAATACTCCAATATAATAACACTCGCGAATGTCTTCCGACTAACTTAATGCGATCATTAACCACAAAACACCACTTCGTATTAATTATTTAGATTACTCAATGAAGAAAGCAACTGTCCCGTTCCCGTTTCCCGCCGAAAAGCCAGTGATGTAACGAATATTCATATTCGCATATATCTGGATATTCGCATTCGCAAAAATAGCGCGAATATTTTTCATTTAAAACCTGTTTAAGGAAAAAAACAGCACCTTTGCATTTCTTTAGGTACTTACTTACATTTTATTTTTACGCTAGGCCTAGGTATTAGGAAAATCAGAAGACCCATAAACCTGACAGCACATCAGCATCCTTCCGAATTTTCGGTGTTGTATAAAAAAGATAAATTAGTAATTGTAGATAGTTACATCGCTTTATTGTCTGAAAAATTCTATGAATTGACGGAATTGTTAATAAGTAAACATTTTTATCCCTAGTCATACATGAAATTTTGGCTACATCCTGGAGAAACGGGACCTGGGAAGCCTTCCAACTTTCACTTTAAGGATACAACAGATGGCAACCGTGCGATTTCATATTCCAACAACGAATAAAAATATCTGTTTGAAAACTAAATCCCTACCACGGCTGTCACCTACACATCACTATTTGGAAGAATTTCAGAGAAATATTTTCTTTTTTCATACTTTTTAGAGACCGACTTTATTTTTAAACATACTTATATTTAAGTATAATAAAAATCGTGCAGGTAGTCCTGCAAAAATTCAAAAATGGATAAATCGATTTTGAAGTTTTTTTTTACGCTTATTTAAATGGATCACTGGATTGTTTAATTTCACTAGTAGCCCTAGGAATGAACTGGACAATGTCTGTCGGGTTCACTAGTCTTAAAATACAACAAAGCCATTTTACTTAGTTAATGAACCGTCGAAACTTTGAAAAAAAATTGGTGTTATTTTCTTTTTACGTTCATTTCCTCAATTGCGTGAACAATTTGTGGTCTAAGACCATAGTGCTCGGAAACCGGCCATCTTTTGCTCCACGCGGCGTGACGCTGGGAGATATGGTCTGGGAATCATTGCGTACTTATTCAAATCTCTTTTAAGCAATCGCTGGATAGTAAAATACATTTTACCCGATATAAAGAAAAAATGTGCAACAGGAATTAAACAATATGAGACAGCAATAACGAATTTCTGAAGAAAATAGGCGTTGAGGTGAAAGAGGATATAATCACTACATAGTATAAAACAAAGTCGCTTTTTCTGTCCCTATATGTATACCTATGTTTTCTTAAATCTTTAAAACTACGCGACCGATTTTGATGCGGTTTTTTTTTAAATAGATAGAGTGATTCAAAAGGAAGGTTTATATGTATAAAATAACATCCATCAAGTAGTGGAGAAATACTGTTATTTTAGAGGTTTTTAATGTGATGTCGTTAATGATTTCATTTTTTCGTAACATTGCACCCGAGCGAAGTCTGGGCGGGTCGCTAGTAAAATAATATAAAAAAACAAATCAAACTGTCAAATCTTCAGGTTAGGTAAGCGGACCCTGTGAAAAACGGGATAATGCTAGGGAGATGATGAATTTTCTTCATCAGCTTGTCTTCTACAAAAAACTAAAATGAATTTAATATGACGTCACATAGCCTATAACTACCGGACAATCAAGACGCTTCTAGTGACACTTCAATTTGTCAAATTCTAATAAGTAATGTACACTTAACATACATGGCTGTGAAACACATAACGGCTCATGCAACGACTACTTACTTACATCAGTAAGTAGTAACCGGGACCAACAGCTAACGTGCCTTCTGAAGCACAGATCATCTTACTTTCGGCCAATCTGGTGATCAGCCTGTAATGTCCTAACCAATCTAGGGATCACAAAGTGATATTTGTGATTTATCCCCACCGGGATTTGAACCCGGGACCTCTGGATCGTGAGCCCAACGCTCAAACCACTGGACCACGGAGGCCGTTACTATTTACAATAATAAAGGTGATTGGATTCTCCTTTTAAGCGTAAGTGCCTGCGTCAGAAGATTCCGCTGAAATAAAAAATAAAATAAAATAAATAGTAGCAAAAAAAATAAAAGACAAAGCTACCATTCCAAACAACGTTATAAAAGAGTTATACCTTCCAGTCACTGAATCACACCTCAACACAAAGCAGCAAGGACATTACTCCACTACTGCTTTATATTCCACAGCCATTAGTAGCTAGCTCTAACAATGGTGCGCATGAGTTGATCATAATTTGTCAGGTCATTCACCTCGTCAGGTGGAGGGGACTCCAAATGGCGCTAACGACTCGTGAATAGGGAATGTATTTAAGGTTTTGAGATGTTGGAAACCTTCCAAATTTTCTTCTTCTAGAATTTGTTGTCTTTTGAGAATGGGTTCTTTATTAAGTAAATTCATTTAAACGACTGTCGCTTTGGTCCTGTGGTTTGACAGGTTCAGTTTTTTACAAAGGCGACTGCCTGTCTGACCTTCCGGCCCGCGAAGGGACAACCAGCCCAATACCGAAAATGCATTTCTCGGGAATGTGGGTTTCCTCACAATGTTTTCCTTCACCGCCAAGCACGTGATAATCATTTATGATCCAAACATGAATTCTATAACAAATTCGACAATCATTGGTTTAGGCCTGTGCTGGATTCGAACCTGCAACCTCAAAGTGAGAGGCGAGCGTTCTACCACCTGGGCTACCACGGCTTTTGTGGCTGTCATAAAAACTCAAATTATCGGAAGCAACACTGCATTAAATTATCCCAACAAAAGAGTTCAACGTCTTCATAATGCGTATTTTGGGATTCGTTCAAATCTTTGTCGTATTGTTCGTTTTGATTCACTCTTGTGAGTGACTCAATAGTGAGTTATATTTGTATGATAAATTCATTTATGAATTTACATACTATCTATGCATAAAATATTGTAATTAAAACACATAATACCGGGTTCGTAGCGCGTTATTATCAGGGGTATGAGACTCCCGATATTTCAACACTGTTGCAAGTGTCATGATCACGGGACGCCTTATCATCAGAAATCAGAATCATTTACTCAACGTAATTATCATGGATAAACCTGTTGAAGGTCAATGTAACATTTTTAAATTTACGTCATTTCGCAAGGTGTTACGGCTGGCGAGAACAAATGACAAGAAACGGCAACAGCAACACATCATTTAAATCAACGAGGGTATACATTACAACCGAACACATTCAATACTAGTCATTTTTATCATATTTTAGGTAGTCATTAATCTTATAATAAACTTTTTTACATAAAGTAAGCTTCACATGAGCTTTAAGTTTATTTTCTGACAAATTTAAAATATTATCTGGTATTTTATTGTAATTAAACGTATACCTACATAATCCCAAAAAAGATGAATTGAATTTACTTATCTAGAATTTTTATGAAATTTTAGTGGAGTAGGTAGGTAGATAATTTTCTAAGGGCACACGGAAAAGACAAGGATAAGGGTAGACAGATATGTTTGCTCTTATTTATTTATGTTTTGTATGGGTTTGATGAAAAAAAAAATACAGTTTCAGTTCTAAGTCTGGGCAACCGCCAAAAATATTTTTTTTCTATTTTTATTAGAAAATATTAATGCGGTTCACAGAATACATCTACTTATCAAGTTTCCGCAGTATAATATAAAGTGGCTGTGACATACGAACGGACAGACAGACATGACGAATCCATAAGGGTTCCGTTTTTGCCATTTGGCTACGGAACCCTAAAAAAAACCTCGTGTAATATAAGTATCTAGGGCATAATATAACAGAAACTTTTTGTATGAAACTCATTAGTCTTTCATTGGAAAATTATAGTTTCTATTCAATTAAACATAACTGCTATAAGCCGTTCGATAGTCCGTTGTTTGATAGCATGTCGCTTTTTGTAGATATTTAAATTAAAACTACATAAGTAAGTATGAAGAATTAATTTATTAATTTATCTAAAGTGCAGTTTTACTAACGCAGTTGGTTCAGCCATTATAGACGGCGATACGGCTCACCGCCTATCACGTTAGTCTAACAGAAAGGTCGGTGAAGTGCGGGTTAATAATTATCTAACAATAATCATCTTGCGATGGATGTACCTCTGACTACCCCAATTGGGATACAGTCTTGAACTTATGTTAAGTAGGAATAATTTTCTGGATTTCAGTTACCTACTAAGTAATTGTGGTTACCTAAGTAGAGCAAAAATTTAAGTTTTTTTATGTTTAATTATTCTAAATTTTTTTTCCCGAGCTTTCAAAATATTCCCTAAATTAAAGACAGCTTGTAAAATATTATTTAATTACAGACATGGCGCGCTAGAGACACATTATAGCTTTTTTATTATTTAAGCATATCGATTTTTTTATAATCCGAAAGAGTACTCCATACCCCCCTCCGGTTGATTGTGCCCAGCATTGGACTTATACAGACTCTTTCTTTACGTTATGTATGTATAACCAAAATAAATAATATCCCCTAATACCCAATGGTTGCCTGGAAGAGATTCCTACTTAGCAATAAGGCGCCTACTGCACTCTTTCCATTTCTCTTTTGTTTTGTATTTGGGTCGTTCTTCTTTTTTATCGACAATAAAAAGACATTTTCTCGATTTATCGGATTTAACATCTTTAAAATTATAACGGCAATAAATATTTTAAAACATCATATAAAGATGTGTCTGTAGAGGACTATTTAGTGGTTCTCTTTATCTTGGTAACATACTTTTCTTTGCAGGCGCATTCCAAAAAATATTGTGACAGAGTGGCCCTTTTCATCGGAGACAGCATTTCAATTTACCACTCTGTCACAGAATTTTGTGAAAAACGATCAAGCTATGTTAATAACTAATTGAGGAACCGATTAGTATTTTGCTTGTATTTTGAGTATAATAAGATAACTATATTTTTGGACAATCAAAACATGAAATAAAATTCTAAAACATAACTTATCAGAAGCAGAACGAAGGACAGATCATTGTCGATAAAAAAGAAGAACGACCCATTTCTGTATTTCCTGTGTACAATTAAAAAAAAATGTGTTTTATGAATTAATAACTAGTGCAATAATGTTGCTTCCAGTACCACCAAAGTTTATTTTAAGTTATACCTGTCATTTTCTTATCCGCCGAAAAGGAAAGGGACGGGTAATCAACAGGCATAACATTTATGGGAGACACGTCAATTTTAGGCAGAAATTTAAAAACTCTTCCATATTTTTTTATTGGTCAATTACTCGACACGATTAAGTTGACAGCACACGTCAAACTTTTTATTCGCCCGGGTTATTCTTTTATTTTAAAATTATCAGTTATCAGTTGTCAATCATCCGTCCCTTTCCTTTTCGGCGGATAAGAAAATGACGGGTATAACTTAAAATATAATTAGGAGGTGCCTGCAGGAATCGGGGCCAATATTCGTGCAATTAACTGTCTGAGAACTGATACTAGGCAGCTAAATTACTCAATTGTATACCAATATTTTATGTTTATTTTATTTTTTTTTAAAGAACGTCTAGGGCCCTGTGCCGAGGTTTTTCTTGCAGCTTCTTTTCCCCGGCTATGCAGGTTGTGAGAAGCTGCAGTAGTTTTAGGCGGATGAGACGTTCGTTATGTAAAATTGACGATTCAAAGTGTAACTATGTTACCTATTGAATATAAAAACAAACAACAATAATAAAATTTTGTTTGTTGTCTTGTCTCTTACAAAAAAATACAATGACTGTATATTGCATACAAAAGAAACACGTTACTTACATTAACAATAAGTAACATTATAAACAATTGCTATAAAAGACGGCCTTATTGCTAAGGTAGAAATGTCTTCCAGGCAACCTCCTCTCTTCATAATGTCTCTTGTTGATAAACAAAGCGAGTTCTCACGATCTGTACAATTATTTTAATGAGCACAATATTGGCAAGACGAGTATCAAACCTGTGTACTGTTGGCTGCGTAGTAAAGTGCTTTGTTTACTACGAGTATACTGAGCTATAAAAACTAGAGCGGTAGTTGTGTTAGGTTCACTATAGCTTTACATGCGTATGCGACGGTTCCTTATTGGAAAATATGTATAAGTAGTACAAAGATTGCTTGTGTCTGAAAACTTAACGAAAAAAAAAATTATAAAGAGACTACTTACTTACTCATTTTTTTTAGTTCTTTGTTTTTTGTTCTTTTCTTTAAGAACACGAATAAGTTTCGGACATTTCGTAAAATCCGATAGGCATGGTATCCTTTCCTAACATTATGGACAATATGGGTGATAGATACACCATTTCCACCATAACGTTCATCATATCATTATGCATTACGTATTAAGCAGCGGCCGCAAATTGTTTTTGTTTACTTGAGGCTCTGCCCACCCTATTAAGGATTACGGGCGTGAGTTTATGTATATATGTGTGGGAAAGCTTATTATGAACGTGATGTGTATGAGGTGAAGTTTATGAACGTGTCCTGAGGGGGAGTGAGAGGGGAAGAAAGATTTGCTTTTCTACATGAGCTCACGCCCGTATTCCCCGAAAGGGTGGGCAGAAATACAAGAAACTAATCAAGAAACTATTTGCAGCCACTTTTGATATATTGCCATAAGGTGGATAATGACGAACCTTATGGTGAAAGGGCATCAACCTATCGCTCATAAGTATAGATGATCCATCATGTTCGATATGCCGCTGTTCCTAAAAAAAATATATATATTAAATTATGAAAATATAACGTAACACATAAACATACTAAACAGCCTATATACGCCCCACTGCTGGGCACAGGCCTCCCCTCAATCAACCGGAGGGGGTATGTAGCATACTCCACCACGCTTGCTCCTATGTGGGTTGGTGGAGGTTTTTTACGGTTCATCTTACTTTTTCGGACAATCAGGTGATTCAAGTCTGAAAAGTCCTTACCAAACAAGGGACAGTCTCACAAAGTGATTTCGACAATGTCCCCATCGGGAATCGAACGCGGACCTCCAGATCGTGAGCCTAACGCACTAACCACTTGACCATGGAGGCTGTTATGAAAATATTAAATTGTGTTATTGTCTTGTTTGTGTGAGTGGCGTCCTTTCATAATAAATTCTATTTTCTTATTCCTTATTCTATGACTGTGTGTACGATCACGAGTACTAATGTGTAAACACTTTGAAACCATGTCACATTAACTTTTTTGACAAATTAAACCGTACGTCTCATTAAATTTCAAATTTGAAAGTGCGATAGGGTTCTAAAGTGGGTACATGATATTGCTCATGACTGTATAGGAGTATACCGTTTAGAAATTAGCACTCTACCTGAAGACGAGACTGAAGATGTTTTAGTTGTTTTTCCCCGATATAACTGTTCGACTTGACCGACTAGTTATACCAAAATAGTCGGCTGACTATTCCAGATGGACATGATCAACCCGTTAGGTTATTTTTTAACTAGTAGCGTGCAGATCAAGTTTAGTTCAGCTAGTGGTCTGGCCATTATACTAAGTACCGGTTCAGTGGGAACTAGGAGAGGGCTGTATTCTGATTGCTTACTACATATTATATATTTATTATTATTATTACAAGTTCTTATAGCTAATTTACACAGACCCAAAAGAGCGTGTTAACGCGATAAATTGTTTTAAATGCAGTGTTACAGTAGCAACCCAAAAAGACCGAAGCCTGTAATAGGGTTAGCGACAAATTTCGTCTTAAAACAATGACATAAATATACATAATCATACAAAAAAAAACTTAAAATAGATATTAAAGGATTAGTAATTAATAAAATAAAAAAAGAAATAAATAAAGATAATATTAATCACTACATAGTATAAAACAAAGTCGCTTTTTCTGTCCCTATATCCCTATGTACGCTTAAATCTTTAAAACTACGCAACGGATTTTGATGAAGTTTTTTTAATAGATAGAGTGATTCAAGAGGAAGGTTTATAGTATAATAACATCCATTAAATAGCGGAGAAATATTGTTATTTTAGAGGTAAATAATTAATTTTTTTGCTCAGCAATGCACCCGAGTGAAGCCGGGGCGGGCGCTAGTAAGGAAATAAATCTATTGCAGTGCCCTGACTTGATGTCTTGTAGTGATGTGTGATATAGATAGATAAACTTTTTTATTATTATTATTTTTATTATCATTTATTTGCATGAACACAGTATGTTTGGTCTTGATAGGAAACAATATGTGAATTCAGCTTGTTTCCAGGCGTGTAAATATTGATTTAAAAGATGTGTCCTGTTGCAGTTTCTTCTCATTTTTCTTCTCCTCAGCCATAACAACTTGCGAAATTACTTAAATTCAAAAATGTTAAATTGACCTTCAACAAGTTTATCTATGATAATTACGTTGAATAAATGATTCTGATTTCTGAACGACCTGTTTTCTGAAAAAAAAAAAATAAGCAGTGAGCCCGCGCTAGTTCAAATGTATCCATCAATCTGCACTGGAGCAGTGTGGTGGAGTATGGTACATACCCCCTCCGATTGATTGAGGGGAGGTCTGTGCCTAATGTCGGGTCGTATTTAGGCTATAACAAAAGCGACTATATCCCAATTGGGGTAATGAAAGCTACATCCATTTCAAGATGAACTAAGTACCTATACCTCACCGAACTTTCTAGATGTAATGACTACTGAGAAAATGTATGTAAAGAAAATTACATTATCGATTTTAATAATGCCATCTCTACTTTCGTTAGGATTTCGATACTAATAAATGTAATGGTAAAGAATAAGTGCACAAACATTTAAACATTTATTATTTAATTAAAATTTCAGAATAAGATTACGGCCTGATATAAGAACGATATAATATATAAACGATTTCGAAGATTGTTATTATTAAAAACAATACAGAGTTAATAAAGCAATCAACACTATATTCGCAAGGCTTTTTATAGCATATACCAAGTTCAGATCCCGTTTGTTAATTATTGAAATCATATTATTATGAACATTCAGGTTTTATAAGCGGTGCTGGTAGGTTTAAGAGTAAGTAGTAAACAACTTACGAACACGACTTTACCCGTTTAAAAATAATTTATAATTTTTTTCTTCATTGTTTCTTCAGTATTATACCTACTTAAACTTATCCTTCGATTAAGAATACTGCAGTACCCGTTGACCAAACACTAATACTTAATAATACCAGTTATTGATAAAATAACTGACATAATAGAAGAGAGTAGATAGGTCGATAAAAGACGATTTTTTTTGACTGTGACTTATTGTAGTTTTGCCTCATATAGCATTAACTTGGCCGGACAAATGAGGAGCACTAAAAGCCACGCTCTTGTCGGTGTCACATTCCTCTCCATGCTATTTTTTAGATAAAAACAGGGCAGTGGTTTTCCTCTTGTCTTCTGCCCCGCAGTACTCAGTCTGACGCGAGGGGGATGGCGCCTAGAGTAGTCTATTTCAAAGCCGTACTAGGATTCCTGTCCTTCGCCTCTAAATAGTACTGACAGTTACTGCTGCCCTCTGTCAGACTGAGAGCTCTCAAAATAAGAAAAGACAGAAGGCTGAAGGAGAAGAAGTAACGCTAGTTATGTATATTTTTTTCGCTAATCTAAATATCCTCCTGAAGCACATCTAATTATTGTTAAATTACGTACCTACTTTATGCACTGTACTATTCAGAAACGGAGGACAGGAGTCCTAGTACGGCTTTGAAATAGACTCTCTGGGCGCCATCCCACTCGCGTCAGAGTACTGCGGGGCGGAAGGCAAGAGGGAAACCACTGCTCTATATTTCCCTAAAAAGTAGTATGGACAATGCTACACCGACAAGAGCGTGGCTCTTCAATTAACTTTTTAATTACGTTTGGCAATAATAATTTAAATGACTGATCTGATCAGGTCAAGACCAGCTTACTTAATCACAATCACACGGTTTCTATAACGCCACAATTGATTAAACTCAAATGCTAAGTAGAAATTACAAACTATATAAGTACTTAACGAGGTAAAATAACGGCCTCCGTGGTCCAGTGGTTGAGCGTTGGGCTCACAATCCGGAGGTCCCGGGTTCGATACCCGGCGGGGATATATCACAAAAATCACTTTGTGATCCCTAGTTTGCTTAGGACATTACAGGTTGATCACCTGAATATCCGAAATTAACATGATCCGTGCTTCGGAAAGCACGTTAAGCCGTTGTTCCCGGTTCCTACTGATTTAAGTTAGTAGTCGTTACATGAGCCATGGGCCTTTGGCGGCTCAATAGTAAACCTGATACCAAGGTTGATGGGGTTGGTAATCCATCTCACAACCCACACAGAAGAATATTGTAGTAGTCTAGTTTAGAGTGCCCATAATGTTTGGTTTTTTTTTTATATTTTTTAATCTAGCAATAATTTTCTACTTCTGATTAGAAGCTATCTATACATTAAGAAAGTAACAGAAAATCGACAAAAACTGATTTCGAACGCGTAACTTTTTGCACGGCAGCCAGCCACACTACCCACTGAGCTATCAGGTCGAATTAGGCCGTGACTACAATGAGATGAGCCAGTTTGTCCGACTGTCCGTAATCTCAGCGACCAACAACTCAAATAGAGCGCGACCGTATCATGACCAGACGGTGGGATTCAGTACGCTGTTACCGTGAATGGTACAATTTGTTTCACTGCTTTCATGTTTTCATTAAAAACAAGATAATTTGTTATAGAAGTACCTAGGTTAAGTATGACATTGTACCTATACATTCCATCAAGAGACAACTAGACGTCGACAGATCATCCCTATGTTGTGGATATACCACCAATCCGCACTAAACATGTTGCCTCTTCCTTTTTGATGTGAACAGCAAAATAGTATTCAGAATTTCAAGCCTGTACGACTCTACGTAGTTCGGACCAAATCCGCTCGTCGGTACAGATTCGACCATTTCTACCCGTCTCTCCCCACCCGATTAGCAACAGTACACGCCCCACGTGCCCGCTTCATCGTACTCTATCTGTCATTATGACCATTACCACGAAAGTGTGCTTTATGTGATTTAAAGCGAGAATGAAATGAGTTCAGGAATAATTTTACATGAGAATTAAAAGTAAGTTCTATTCACTGTTGTTCAAAAAGTACACAAACCGCTACCACTGTAGTTATTTTGCGGACTCGCGCTTTTATATTATATACTTGACTATCATTCATTATACGTTAATTTACCTACTGGTTGTGATGTTAATAAAATTCTGTATTTTAGGTTATGATTTTAGGGTCAAGTCTTGCTTAAGTTCTATGTTTCTTGCCAGAGTAATTATATACATTACTTACATACATATTTACATATTAAACTCTCCACCAATAATAGGGCAAACGACTTGAAAATGACGGATATGATTTTGTTTTTTGGCACTTACTTACCCGTATTTAGGGAAATTCACAAAGAGAAAATTTAAATCGAAAAAAAAAATACTCGAATGGGATTTGAACCCGCATCTTTGTCGTAGAGTCGGTGAAGCCTAATTTTATTTTACTTTTTTTACGTATATATCGTAGATTTCTGCAGACTGCTTAACTACTTGACCGGTCAAATAGGGAGCGCTGAGGGTTCTCATTTGGAATCCGCAAAACAGTGTGTATGTAGTGTAGCATCCTCCATACTACTTTAATAAACCATGGTACTTTTTTACTTTTAAGTCTTCCAAATTTGAATTTTACAATGACAAATAATTTATCCGATTATTCGAAAATCAGCCCTAACCTAATATAAATATATACTTAGTTAGGTATCAATAAATAATCTGTTGTCTAAAAATGTACTTGGCCACAGACGAAAAAACAAATAACTATTAAAAATAAATTGTAACCAGCCACTCATAAACTGAACTGCCTTACCTAATCTGTTGTATGCAAATCGGTTGATATTCTTTTTGCGACAAAATCGTGAGAATGTATGGTTGGTTTTTCTTTTTGTGTCTAATAGTAGGAGTGTCGTCAGGTGACTTTAAGTTGAACTTGCTATGGGTTGATGTTTTTATTTCACTTTGCTGAAGTTACTTTATTCACTTTTTACATGAAACCTCTTGGTGGCGGAATTTGCGTGTAGACAGGGCTTGTGCTTGTGACATAGTACTGAATACTGACAGGGATGATTCAGATTAGAATTGAAACATTAGAAAGTTAAAAAAACATTAATATTGGGACGGACAATTCTAAATCTTGGTCTGAATCATCGCTCAAAGTTTTCGTTACGGTGTCAGTAACGCCTTGTATATTATTTATAAAGGTAGAACCTTTTGTTATCACAGTGGCCCCGATTCCTGCAAACACCGCCTAATTTTATTTTAAGTTATATCCGTCATTTTCATATCCGTCGAAAAGGAAAGGGACGGATGATTCACAGCTCTTAATTTTAGGAAGAATGAGTAAATGAATGTGTCGGGTTATTGACTGATGTAAAATTTTTAGACGGTTGGTTTAGATTTGTGCTTAAAATTGACGTGTGTTCCATAAATTTTATGCTTGTCAATTACCTGTCCCTTTCCTTTTCGGCGGATAAGAAAATGACAGATATAACTTAAAATAAAATAAGATGGTATTTACAGGAATTAGCACCAGTGTATTGTCATTTATTATTTACCTGTGTTCTTAGAGATATTATAAATGGGCTGAATTGAACTGCAAGCCAACTTGAATCCAACTGTAATAGCATCCCAATACAGCCGTCTATTGCATTTGAACTGTAGGTGTTTCGCAGTTCCATTGCTGTCATGCCAACTGCACAACAACTGCATCCCAGCTGTAATATTGCAATTAGCTTGCAGTTCACGTGTATATGTGTAATGTCCGACACAAAGATTATCTCCATTCTAACATGATGGACAATTGTTATACCTGTGGCTCTGCCCACCCCATTAAGGATTACGGGTGTGAGTTTATGTATGTCTTATTATCTTATCTTGCCTAAAGTGACCCACTGCTGGGCATAGGCCTCCCTCCATGGGAGTACTAGTATACTAACATACCCACATTTCTTAGTTTTATTTTATTTTACTTTAAAGTTTTTTTAATTTATTCTTAAAAACAGACCCAAGGTTATAAAACATTTTTGGTCTGTTTTTGCAAATTTTTGGAGTAATTTGTGTGTCATAAAAAAAATAACGAATAGCCTATTGCCACCGAAGCTACGAAGAAATTCTTAAGAGGCAATTATCACTTACAAATATGGCAATGTCAGCTGTAAAATATTAGTAAAGATTGTATATTCTCTACCTACAGTTTAAAATTAATCACCCTGTCTCAGTTTGTTTTCTGATCACTTCGACACTGGCAGAATGGTCGAACCTACTCCTAAGCGACCCATTGCCATAATTTAAAAAAAAGATCGTATATAAGGTAATCAAATAAATGTGTAGAAATAATTTTAATCTGAATACATACTTATGTGTATTTTTCTTTTGTTTTAGGTGAGTTCTGAGGGAAGCCCTCTGGCCAAATGGTAAATGTCATCATATCCAAAGTAAATCACGTGAGTCATCTTATTAAAGTGTACTGTTAGCACATTTAAGTACCTAATACTAAGTTGTCGACCAAAGCTTAAAAGTAGGTAACTATAGTTAGATAAAAAAGAAAGGATGGGGATCTACCTCGTAGTCCACCCTGGGCAACGGCATCACCTGACTCCCCAGTCAGTGATGACGGCTGAATGATCCCCCTGCAGAGTGGTAGGGCCCGTAAGGGACCGCCGGGCTTGCGACCACCTTCTCAAGTCCGGCGCCAAGTAGCTGGCTGCGTTCCGTCGCGTGTGTGAGACTGCCAGTGCCTTTCTGGGTAAGCTCGTTCCACCGTCGATCTCTTCTTCTCCTCGTGGAAGAATGAAGTCAAGAGCAAACCCATTAATAAAAAAAAAACAATCGACCTAACCTCGACTAATATATCACTATGCTAATAAACGGCACAACACTAGCTTAAGTACTTTGACAGATCTAATTCTTACCGCGAAATGAGACTATTGCAAAATGTTATCTTCATCATCATTATCATCGGCCCATTAACGTCCGCACTGCTGGGGCACGGGCCTTCCCTATGGATGGATAGGGAGATCGGGCCTTAAACCAGCACGCGTGTTATTCAAATGTAATATAAATATAATCTTTAATTGTATTTAACTAGTCGTTCTGCTTAACAGTAAGTGCTTAATTTTTAGCAATTTTTTTTTCAAACCACGAATAGAAAACCCTAAGGTCTTTAAATTGTATGAAGGTTTTAATGAGATTGGAAGAAGTGGAAGTAAAATATATGAATATAAATACTCATGTACGTAGGGAAGTCCGTGAAATTTTGGGTCTCAATATAAAAAAAAATGTTACTGGAACACAGACGTTATATTATTTATTTATTTTTTATCTGGATTTGCCATAGCCATTAGACAACGCAGGCCCAATAGTTTGTAGTAAAAAAAAAAATAACTATTGGCACACAAGGCTTGAATTGCTTCGATGTGGCCATTTTATCCCCCTGGTCTATCACGGATTCAAAACACAACCCGTCAGTTTTGTCATTACCCGTAAAATCAGAGTTTTCCTCAAACCATGAATTATTCTCATTAGCCCATAAAAACTGTGACCTTCAATGACTTACAATGGACGCCGAGGACAAATTACACCATGGCACGAACAAACGGACGGACAGACGGACGGACATGGGAATAAGGTCTCCATTTGTCATAGCAAACACAATGGACTATTCAGGTCCGCTACTAGTACTACCTAGGTACCTACTTGCATATTCAATTGCTACGGTACTACTGAAACTAGATGGCAACTCGATGAGTGTGAAAAGTGTCATTTGCAAGATGAGAAAGGTATATATTTTCGTATGCGAGTTGAAGGCGAGTGATTCATAAATAAGGCCCCGGGTCAACGATAAAAGACACACACTTTATTTAGGTTTGTATCAATAATAGGTTTGCGAAGATATGGTCTAAGTTTGTACACGCTAACCTAATAAATGCCTAATAATATTTAACCTAACCTAATAACCCATTTACTCAAAGGTTTACCTACCTATTAAAGTACGCAACAAAACACGAGAGTTCCAAATTCAAATTTAAAATTGAATTAATAAATTTAAAATTTGAATTTGGAACATTCATATTAAGAATTAAAAATTTTAGAATATTCAATGTAAAGTTTTATATTTTTTCTGTTTCTTTTGGATAATCCGTAACATAAACTTGTGAGAATCGAATACCTACGTAAAAAAATTGTAATTTAATTTAACTAAAAGATATAAAGTAAGTAAGTAAGTATATCGTAATATTCTCCACGTCATTACATTATTATTATCTCTCAGAGAAAAACAATATTTAATTAACTTATTAAAGTAATTTCTTCTCGCAATAAACAAGTCATTGTAGATTAATAAAAGAACCAGAGAAGGTTTTAATTATGTAAGTTTATAGTTTATGCAATTAAATTATGAAATAAGTTGGTATAACGCAGATAAAAACGCTTTATAACGCAACTAATTAGGTGCGAAGGGACTATGCAACGAACCGTAAGCCTAAGAATTGTGACTTCTATGATGTTGATGATGATGGTTGGTGTCTAGTGAGTACGCCACCGATATTGCCTGTTACCGTTCAGTTACGTTACCTACATTGTTTTAAGACCTCCTAGTATCCCCGTTCAAAACTGGTTATAAAAACTTATTAAGTCCACTTCCACCGTTCAAAAAACAAGTTTGGAAACTAGTAGAAAGTAAAAGTTTTGTCAATAAAAGACATTTTACGACTTACGTAATACGTTCATGGTTACTTGAGACAAGACAACCATAAAATTTAATCAAATTCTGTCAACACCATGGACATTACTTTATGGTCAGACGAACATGAATAATAATAATAAATATAAAATTAAATGTATGAAACAAGAAAATACTTATAAAACTAATACTTAAAAAACTTTAGACAATTTATTTTTTTATATACTTAAGTACCTCATCAACAATTTAAGAGCCATTGTCGGTGTAGCATTCTCCATTCTTGTCTATCAAGGGCCAATTCTTTCACTTCCTTTATACCTTCTCTTTTTTTACCTTTGATGGGTTTTCTCTTGGCCCCAGACTTGCACGAAGGTGCCTGTTCACTCTGGCCTTGAACGCACCCGGGTTATATGCATTCGGAAATACAGAAGACGGCAGAGAATTCCACTCCCATTCTCATTCTCTTTAATTTGTTCCATGTAAGCTCTTCTTGGTCTTCCCCCTCCCCTTCCTTCTATCTTCCCTTTTATGATGTTTTTATTAAATTCGTCGTGTCTTATTCAGTCCAATTATCTTGCCTCTTCTGTCCTCAATAATTCTCAACATCTCGTAGTAGTACTTCTTCATTAGTAACCCTTTACATCCAAAATTATTCTTTCCATCCTTCTCTCCAACACCACACTTCAAAGGTTTCGAGTCTTTCTCTGTCTTTCTATGCCAGTGTCCAAGTTTCAAATCCATAAAGCGCTATACTCGATACGAAAGTTTTTATGCATCGTTTTCTGATTGTTTTCGCTATCTGGTTCTTGAATATGCACTCTTTGTGATAGGTATATACCTACTAAACTATTTAAAATTCGTAATCGTTTCATACACGCACGCCGGCTCTGAGTAGATCGTACTAAACCGTTTTTAAGGACATCCCCAATTTGGTCAATTTATGTCCTTCTAGGTCTATGACAAGCTCTCAAAATACAGTTTTGAGTGCCTTTACTGTTAGTTGTCAAAGAAATAACAATTATATGACTAAGTATACGAATTAGTTAGAAAGAGTAAGTACAACTATGTAACATCTTTACGTACCAACAATTACGAACAATAGTTAAGTCGCACATTAAGTTTCACTTTTGATTCCGAGAACTGCACGGTAGAGAATTGCCAAGTTCTTTGGAGATTTTATTACCTTTATTTATCTATCTTTATAAATCCGCAATCTCTAATCTAGAAATAAGAGCCAGTCTAAGATGATCAAAAATCAATCTCACTTTACTTTTCAACTTATTTTAGAATTTTATTTATGAATTAAGTAACAATGAGTACGACGTTTGACCACTTTTATTAATGACGTTACAGGACAGTATTTCCATATATTATAAACTCCAAAGAAATCTTACGTTTTGACGTTTCGTAAAAAGTATCCCAGCCAATTTTTTACTTACTTATTTGTTAATATTCCCCACTACACTAAATGTAATCAATTTACGTTCAATTCAATTCTAAGAAATAAATTGTATATGTTTTAGGTAGTATTTGACAGATGTATTGGCAGATGGCAGAAAGATATAATTACTTACATTACTTTTGACATGACTTTTTGGTCTATGACTCTACAACATGCCTATATGATAATTGATCCTTTCATATCATGCATGGAACATTTGTAAGAAATTGATGTTAAGCCTAACACCGCCAATTTTGCGGTAATATTTATTTCGTATGTTTTAAAATGTTTCTTGTATGTGTATACAATAAAGTATAGTTGATTTGATTTGATTGATTTGACGATGAAAACCATCTGTAGAGAAACACGCAGCACCCGTTAGCAGTCTTTGACAAAAAGAACTTGTCCACTTTTTCAAGCAGTTTAATAATACTGCAATAGTTTTCACTCGCGATAGGGTCGACTCTTAGCTATTAATTAGCTAACGTAAATCCTTGATAGCTCAATGGCAAGTCGGCAAAGAGAGCTGAGAAGATATTTTTTGTCTCATTTTATCACGTCTGAGAAATTATTTCTTGTCTCTTTTTACTGTTAGACCGTTTGTTTAATTGGTTTAGAGTCGTAATCGTATATTGTGATGGAAATAGATGAATGTGTTTAACTAACGTTTTAGGACCTTTTAGTTGCATTGTTCTGTTCATTGTGTTTGTTGATTTATTATGATTCTGTCTTTGGGAGTTATTCTGTGGCCTGACTTTATAGACTTTAGTGTAAATTGTATACAGAAACAGTTTTATTCGCACTCATAATCTCTTCCAGGGTTGAGTTACAAGTCGCTAAAATATTTTAATTTTTCATCAATAGCTACGTATTATCTATCTTTATTATAATAAAACTCTAAAGGCGTTTGGACATTGACAACTAAAAAATAGGTTTTTTTTTCTTCTGTCGTGTGGGTTGTCAGACTAATCGACCTCATCAACCCACCAGGGTTGATTCAGGTTAAAATACGAATAAGTTAACTTACACAGTGAAAGACCTCACAAAATAGACAGCTTCTATAAAATATACGACTTTCTTGGCTCTGACTTATTGTTAGATAGAAAATAATCGATCAGCCTAACCGCGACTAATACATCACTATGCTAATGAACGTCACAACACTAGCTTACGTACTTTGAAACATCTAATTCTTACCGCACATCGAAGTTATTGCAAAATGTTATCTTTATAGAAATATAATCACAAATACTGAACTAGTCGTTCTGTTTAATTTTACCAATTACTTGAATGCAATGTTCGTTCAACAAACCAACATCTGCTTAAATCATTCAAGAAAAACACAGATAACAATCTTCTTAGCAAAGCAACAGTTTAAATCCTTTACTGAACATATTTCGACATTTCTTTTACCGTGGGCGGTAGGACAAAGCTTAGTGTTTTTGCTGAAATAAATTAATATTACATGAATCGAATCTTACTCACTAATCATAAGTTTCTTGATCTGCTGAACAGAGATAAAATTAAATTACATATTATGGCAAAGACCTAGGTGTGTCGATGGGAGAAAACTTCCCTTAGCCTCCTCTTCTATGATGACCAACCTCATACACCCTTGAGTCAGGGTTATTATTGAGCCGCCAAAGGCCCCTGACGTGACTCAAGTAACGACTACGTACATACATCAGTAAGTAGTAACCTGGACTAACGGATCAACGTGCCTTCCGAAGCATAGATCATCTGAAAAGTCCTTACCAAACAAAGGACAATCTCTCAAAGTGATTTCGACAATCTCCACATCGGGAATCGAACAAGGACCTTCAGATCGTTAGCCTAACGCTCTAATCACTAGACCACAGAGGCTGTTAGACCACGGAGGCTGTTTAAAAACGTATAAAAACAATAGATGTATAACCAAATAAATAGATCTCCTGATCTCTTCAAAAAATCGTAAGCTCATATTATTTTACTTAAAAATCAGTAATCAGCGTAATTATCATGGATAAACTTGTTGAATGTCAACTTAACATTTTTGAATCTACGTCATTTCGCAAGGTGTTATGGCTGAGGAGAAGCAATGACAAGAAAAAGCAACATAGCAACACATCTTTTAAATCAATGAAGGTTTACAAGTGATTTAATAACTAGAGGAACACATTTAATAGCAGGCATTTTTATGAGGAGCTCGGTGGCGCAGCGGTAAACGCGCTCGGTTTGCGATTGTTGAAGTTACGCAACTTTCGCAAAGGCCGGTCATAGGATGGGTAACCACAAAAAAAAAGTTTTCATCTCGAGCTTCACCGTGCTTCGGAAGGCACGTTAAGCCGTTGGTCCCGGCTGCATTAGCAGTCGTTAATAACCATTAATCCGCACTGGGCCCGCGTGATGGTTTAAGGCCCATTCTCCCTATCCATCCATAGGGAAGGCCCGTGCCCCAGCAGTGGGGACGTTAATGGGCTGATGATGATGATTTTTATCATCATCATTTATTTGTTATGATAAGTTCCGCGTCTCGAATTCTCGCTTCTACAAGTCAAACTTAGCTCAGTCTTGTTCCATAGTGTCGATTAAATAAACTTGCTTATTACTGAGCACTTTATCAACATTAGTGCGAGTTTCCTTACAAGTCCATGCGTTCACCTGCCTTGTCTTAATTACGTTTATATTTAAATAAACGACCCTTTAATATGCCATATCTTGCCGCTATTGTTGGCATGCGACGTTGTAAGCCTCTGTGAAGGCTTGCAGGACGGGCGGTGTTTACCATTTGCCCGGCCAAGTGTAACATGTCATGCTGAAGAGAATCTGTAACATGTTACGTGTAACAGGATTTTCTTATTCGGGTTTTATTGTTTCTCAAACAATTTGCAGTGGATGATGTGTGGTGGAGTTGCATAGAAGGCCAATACTTAATTGTAAGACGTTTATACTGTTAGATAGAAAAGCATCGATCGACCTAATATCGATTGATACATCACATGTTATTGAAAGTCACAACTCTAGCTGACGTACTTTGACAGACGTAATTGTTACCGCGCATTGAGACAATTGTAAAATGTTATCTTATTGAAATATAAAATTTTACAATTGCAAACTTTACTTTAATTTAAAGCAGATATCTAAAACAACCGTCTAAAAATTTTACATTGGCCAACAACCGGACAGAGTTAAGTAGACAGCACGTCAAACGGATTCCATACCAGCGAGATGCCTATTTTATGTGCGCGGGTTATTCATTTTTAAAATTAACTTGCTGGCAATCATCCGTCCCTTTCTATAATTTTTATTTTATTGTTATGTATTGCCTCATTATTATTAATTGAATTGTTTTGTTATTATTTTGTGTATCCTTCCTTTACTGTTGTTCAATTTATCATTATAATATTGTAAATTTGTTTTAGGCCCATAAGAATCTTGTTTGTAACGCAATGGTTTATACTGTAATGTTGCAAATGTCTATGTAATAATATTTTTAGAGGTGGAAACAAATTTATTTTAAAAAAAACGACACAAAACACGGCACAAAACAAATCGGATATATTTTACAAAATTATAATTTACAAAAGAAATGAACGTAATCTTAAGAGCGCGCGCTTCGAACGAAAGAATAAAAAGAGGGGCAAGTGTTGGTTGGAGCGTCCTTATATAGCTTCGGTCGTCGGTGTTGCCATATGAGTAGGGGATGCCGCTAACAATATATATAAATAAATAAATAGGATAAGAAAATGACGGGTATAACTTAAAATAAAATTAGGAGGTGTTTGCAGGAATCGGGGCCAATATTCATATATCTTATTATTTAATTGGCGTTTAAACATGTAGGTCAGCCCAATAGCAAATACTAACGCGACAACACGAACGACCCAATAATGTTAATCAACGAATGAATTCTAATGAACTCTATGGACTAGTCCCCTCACTTAGCTAGGCTTGCGTACTATGGAAGCGGCGTCTTTCAAGTGTAGAAAAAAAGTTACATAATTTTTAATTGATTACATTGATGACGAGGTGATCGAGTGAGTGTTGGCGAGAAGCGGATATTAGTTGTTTTAAGAAAGCGTTTGTTTATGAATAGCATTTTCAATCAACTTTTATTTAAAAGTCAAGGAAGTAAGTAAGTATATTTACTTTTTATTTCATTTTGTCATGTCATGACCGACAGGAAAAATGAACACCGTAATTAATTTCCATCTAATCATCGTTTTGATAATCGTCTTATTAAAACACATTATTCACAAAAGATGTGGGAGGAAAAGGAGTGGAATTCTCTGCCGTCTTCTGTATTTCCGAATGCATATAACCCGGGTGCTTTCTAGGACAGAGTGAAAAGGCACCTTCTCTCTTATTTATCTCGCTCTATCTTAGGCCTCGTCAATGCCTTGGGGCACGTCTGGAGCCAACAGCAAAGCCATCAAAAAAAAGATGTCTAATATATAAATATGTTTTTTTTGTTCGACCTTACTTTCTTACAAAACTTTACCTATTACTTATGTAAAAAAAAATTTTTTTACATATATACAAAAACTCACACCCGTAATCCCTAATGGGGAGGGTAGAGACACAAGTAATCAAAGACAACTTGAAAGTACTGTTGATAAAATGTCGTTAGCTGGACATGATGAACCTTGTGGTGATAAGGAATCAGCCTGTCGCCCATAACATAAGTCCATCATGTTAGAAAGGACATAATCCCTCTGTCTGTCAATCAGTCTCTTTTTATTTTTTATTTTATCAAATTGGTTATTCTTAGATACCAATACCTACCTATTTACCTACATACTCGCTCCATCATTATTTCATTATGTAATAGAAGAAGGAGGTATGTAACGGCCTCCGTGGTCCAGTGGTTGAGCGTTCTGCTCACGATCCCGAGGTCCCGGGTACGAATCCCGGTGGGGACAAATCACTTTGTGATCGCTGGTTTGGTTAGGACATTGCAGGCTGATCACCTGATTGTCCAGAAGTAAGATGATCCGTGCTTCGGATGTATGTATGTAGTCGTTACTTGAGTCACGTCAGGGGCCTTTGGCGGCTCAATAATAACCCTGACACCAGGGTTGATGAGGTTGGTCATCCGCCTCACAATCCACACGATAGAAGAAGAGGTACCTACTTTTATATCTACTTACAATATTTGTAATGTATAAACGCTTATCGCTGGTACTGGGACACACCTCACTATGTGATCTGTGGTATTACCAGCTGATAGTATGTGCCGATAGCGTTTATTAGATTAAGCTCAACACAGATTGTATGTGTAAATTCATACAATATTTATAAAGCGGTTGCAATGCGCCATTTTCTAAACAGAAAATTTTCTAAGCAAAAAAGTTGTTTGAAAGGAGTTTTTCTTGTAATATTCTATCTGATATTGATCGCAATTAATTTTATAGGTAAGTAACGTAATAATTTTAGACTTCTATCACTTATTTACTTTTTATGCTACTAATAATTTGCAATAAAAATATTATATCGTATGTAAGCACTTACAGGTAGGTAACGTAAGGTACAGAGTGATTTCGAAAATGTCCCCATCGGGTATCGAACCTGGACATCCAGATCTAACCACTAGATGACCTACAGGTACATACGGTAGCCATACAAGTAGGTATGGCTGTTAGTGACACCGTAACGAATACTGAGGGGGATGATTCAGACCATGATTCTGAGTTGATATCAAGTGGAATTTACTGTCCGAAAATGCATTCAATTAATTATTTTTAATTAATTCGCTTTAAGCAATAAGGCCGCCATATGCCATGTACTTAGTAAAGAGTCTCTTTGTAATTATTTCTTTTTTTTATTTTGGTGCAATAAAGTGTATATTTGTATTGTATTGTATTCATGATATTTTTTAAAATTATTTCATGTTCATTACTTTTGCGACGAAAAATCACAAAAAAGTTCCCCAAATCCCTCAAAGTTTTCGTTATCATCTCACTAACACCCTGTACAGGAAATGTCGGGCGGTTTGTAATGTATATCTTCACTATTATTTTATCGAATAGTTCTCCATGTTACATTAGCAATTTAAAGTAAAGTGCGCTATGATAACTGATGTGATGTGAGCCTGCTCAGCCGTTACTAAACCCATGTACTTGTCTGAATTAATTGCTATACCTACTGCAATACCGTAGCTCGATATTTAATTAAACATTTGAATATTTCACATTTTATCAGCTTTTATAGAGGCCTGTTTCCTTTTGCGTTAAATTAATGTCGGGCTGACCTAATAAGTTAAAGATTGACAGTTTACATAATGTTTCTAGATCAATTTTAGTACTTCGACAGTAATGGCTATAGAAATAGGCAGAGACAGAAGTGAAAAGTCTAATTAGTCGCAATTTCTGGACATGATATAGCAGTCCTAAGAAGGGTGGAAGCTATTTTTGGGTGACTTATTGTAGAGCGCTTAGGGCTCCTGATGCGACATTTTAGACAACTGGCCTGAGAGTGTCCAGATAGGAATGAACCCCAGCTCACGGCGTCATCTCATAGGAATATATTATCATTATGTTCTATGTAGATCGTTTTAAGTCTTCTTCTATCGTGTGGGTTGTGAAGTGGATTACCAACCTCATCAACCCTGGTGTCAGGGTTACTATTGAGCCGCCAGAGGCCCTTGACATGACTCATGTAACGACTACGTACATACATCAGTAAGTAGTAACGGGGACCAACGGCTTAACGTGCCTCCCGAAGCACGGATCGTCTTCCTTTCGGACAATTAGGTGATTAGCCTGTAATGTCCTAACCAAACTAGGGATCACAAAGTGATTTTAGTGATGTGTCCCCACCGGGATTCGAACCCGGGTCCATCGGATAACTACTAATGTATAATGTAAATCAATGTAATGTGTGTAATGTATTACTAATGTAAGTAAGTAGTCGTTACATGAGCTATGTCAGGGGCTCTTGGCAGCTCAACAGTAACCCTGACACCAGGGTTGATGAGGTTGGTACTCCACCTCACAACCCACACGATAGAAGAAGATTAAGCGGTAAGTATTCGGAATCCGCAACTACCAAGGGTTTTGAGTGGTGCGGTGCGGAATCGAACAAAACATTTTTAAGCTAGTTTGAGCCATTGGGACTTATTGGGAGAGTGCCTTTTGATGCCTGATCACCACTTCATCAAGTCACTACATGTAGAGATAGTGTAGTAGACATTGGAGATAACTCTTCGACAAAACCCTTTAGTTGACTTCTCGAAACGACTGAACGCACTCTCTTTTGTCCTTACGCCCGTCTATGTAAAAGCAACTTACAGACCTTAAAATACTGATCTAGCTGTGTAAAGTTATACTTTGTACAATAAAGAATTCACACGAACCGTAATGCATAAGTATGCAAATTTATTATTTCACGGCAAAGCTTCAATTATGGAGCCCATACTCGAAATCATACATATTCAGTTTCTTCTAGCATTGTCGTAGGTATGTGCGATTAGAAAATGCCATTGATTTTGTCATGAAATCTTACCATCAGAGACTGACGTGTTTGTTTGTATGTGTGTGTAAAAATAAAAATAAAAGTTGCATTTCTCTACAACTTACTACTAATTGTGACAAGCAATAATAATACAATACAATATATATCTTAACGCGAGAAGAATGGGCAATAAACTGACTAATAACCGCTAATTGTTATTACGGTGCTTTCACTAAATTCGCTGTTTCTCATCATTTAATTGGCACTCTGTCTCATTTGTCTAATTCTAAGAGATTTGTGTCTTCGAGATATAATTGCCGAGATAAAACGTTACGTCTATAAAGTGTACGTATTACTGTGAAGTGAATGAGTGAGAATTTCTGCGTCAATTGATGACTTAATTACTGTAATTACCTAACCGACGCAGCTGTCTTATTTTTTTAACACATAACATAAGGCACGGCAATGAAAGACGGAAGGGGCAAGTCACAGGGGCTGTAACCTGGAACCTGACAGAGGGCAGCAGTAACTGTCAGTACTATTCAGAGGCGGAGGACAGGAGTCCTAGTATGGCCTTGTAATAGACTACTCTGGGCGCCATCCTACTTGCGTCAGACAGAGTACTGCGGGACGGAAGGCAAGAGGGAAACCACTGCCCTATTTTTCCCAAAAAAAGTAGCATGGAAATGCTGCACCGACAAGAGCGTGGCTCTTAAATTGATGATGAACATAAGCTCCCGTCTATATCCCATTTGGGGTAGTCAAAGGTACATCCATCTCATAAATGACTCACCGAGCTTTCTGTTAGACCAACGTGATAGGTGGTGAGCCGTATCGCTATTTTAACAGTCTGAGTGTCATGAATTCGCATTGGAGTAGCGTAGTAGAACACACGTCTTAATTTTATTTTAAGTAATACGCTGAAAAAGAAAGGGACAGGCGATTGGCAACTGTTAATTTTAGAATGAATGAGGGAATGAACGAATAACCCAGGCGAATCAAAAAGGCATCTCCCTGATATATAACGCGTTTGACGTCAACTTAATTCTGTCGGTTTTGTTGGCCAATGTAAAATTTTGAGAGGGTTGTTTAAATTTCTGCATAAAATTGACGTGTGTTCTATAAATTGTATGTCTGACGATTACCCGTCTCTTTCCTTTTGTGTGGATAAGAAAATGACAAGTATAACTTAAAATAAAATAAGATGGTGTGTTCAGTCATGAGCAATATCATGTACCCACTTTAGAACCCTGTCGCACTATCATGTTTGACATTTAATGAGACTTACGGTTTAATTTGTCAAAAAAAGTTAAGATGACATGGTTTCAAAGTGCATACATATTAGTACTTGTGATCGTACTGAAATCAGCGCCATTACTAAATAAAGGAACTATATAGGCTATGTGCTACGTCACTTGCCGATAGTTGAGATAACTGTCTACATAATCTGTTACTTACTTACATAACTTAGCCGCATTTTCAATAGCTGATACTGACCTATATAAACCTAACAACAATTTCGAGACAGGTAAAGGCAAGCCTTAAAATCTAGTCTACTAATAAATAAACGTACAGATCGACATTCGTAGATTATACCCCGAGGTAACTAGATTGACTCCGGTTTGTAACGAAACTTCAATAGCAAAAGATTTATGGCGATAAGAGTGCACATAAATTGCATCTTAACTAAAAACTTAGTTATCGGGACCCATTTAGAATGGCAAACGTTGAAGATTTATCGTGAGAAAACATTTGTAACTAGTAGCAATAACATGTTGACCAGTTTTAAATAGGTACATATGGGTGGTTGGGCGTTTATTAAAAACATCATAGAAGAAAAGCTAGAAGGAAAGAGAGGAATGGGAAGACCATGAAGAGCTTACATGGAACAGATTAAAGAAAAGGTTAACGTCGTGTCTTATAGGGAAGTCAAGGAATTGGCCTTTGATAGACTGGAATGAAAATGCTACACCGACAAGAGCGTGGCTCTTAAATTGATGATGATGATGGGTGGTTGGGCAGAGCTGACAGGTTCGAGTCTAAACCAATTGACTTCCGAAATTGATTTCAATTTCATACTTAGATAATAAATTATTATCACGTGCTCAGCGCTGAAGGAAAACATCGTGAGGAAACCCACATTCCCAAGAATAATGCTATTTTAAAAGTCAGATTAGGCGCTGAAAGGTAATATCATTGTGTTTTGCCGCCAAAACTAGTCCATTGATTGTATCTTGTATTTTATTAATCTGTGCGAGAAAATTAACTTATTGAATCTGAAATTTTGAACATAATTTGAAAATATATTTGATTTGAAGGTAAGGGTTTATTTTATCTCGCTTTTCATGAAGTCCACTTACCTCACCTGAAGATATTTACGGGCCCTATTCTTTACAGAAGTGACTGCCAACTCCACAACTTTAGATAGAAAATACTCAGACTCAAATCAATCAGGTTGACAGTACATGTCAAACAGATTCCATACCAAAGAGATGCCTATTTGACTCGTCCAGGTTATTCATTCATTCACTCATTCATCTTAAAATTACTAGCTGTCAATCATTCCCTTTCTATTCGACGGATAAGAAAATGATAGGTACTTATAACTTAAAATAAAATCGTAATCAGCACCAATGACTAAATAAAATGTTAGCGAATATTCGATGCAGTATATTGTCACATAAATCGGATGGTTTAAAACTGTTTGCCCTCTTCTGACCTCTAGAGAGTAGGTACTTATAAGCTATTAAGAACTCATTAGGATCAACAAGTTGAGCAAACATATTGAAATAGGTAAATATCTGAGGGTTCCATTGATTTGTGGAATTTTAATAAAATAAAATAACTACTAAATAAACGTAAAAGTGAAAATTGAAAAAATAATTTTAGTTTTCATAACTTTTTATTTTTCTGACTCAAGCATCGGCTAAGCGCACAATCTATATATTTGCACAAAGTTTACTTTGCACAATCAAGCATGTAAGAAGTAGGTACTTTAGGCCGACGCTAGATGTAATGTTTATTTGTGCAAATTAGAACTTGTGCAATCAGGATTAGACTAAGAAGATTTTACGCCGCATTGCGTTTAGTTTAGTCATACAATATTCCTGAAGGAAGAATATACGTATACTTACGTAACATAAACTTCCGACTATATCCCAATTGGGGTAGTCAGAGATACATCCGTCTCAAGATGATCTAAGTACCTACACTTCGCCGGGCTTTAGACCAACGTGATACTACCACCAACGTATACCTAAGATAAGGGGCAAAGTCTAATCAGTTTCTTGCTAAGTAATAAATTAACTGGTTGCACTTAAGACCTCCTTGTTACATGTCCTTTCTGTAATAGACCAAAAAAATTATAATTATGAAGTAATGGTTCATAATTTCACCACTGTTTACAAATAATTCTCTGGGCTCAGTGACTGCACTTTTGCTCTTTGATTGAGCCTATATTATTCTTTTTTTCGTCTGGACATAATAAATGTATTATCCCTCAGATGTCATTCACAACTTGACCGGACAAACCAACTCATTATTTTTTACATTATTCAAAAGTTGTGAAAAACCACAAGATGATGATGATTATTATACTTACAATACGCTACACGCAATTTCACTTTCTTCCACGGTGTTGCTATACTCCGACAATTGGCGGAAACGTGTCGTGCGCTCCACATGGCAACACTGCGTGACAGCTTTGCGAAATGGGCGGGTAATGGCTGATACACACTGCTAGGTAGGTTGGTAAGCGAAATGTGTAAAAAGCTTCTAAGTTGAATACTTACCTATAGTGGAGTCAATGAAGGGTTTCACTTTTCCTTTGCCAGGGACAAATCCAACACCTACCACCTAGTACCACCCCCACCTACCTACTGCTCCCGCCTACCCAGGTAGACCAGGTCCAGACCCTGGGAGTATTCATCATCGCCCGAGCATTATCCTGTTTTTTCACAGAGTTCGCTTCCAATGGTTGTCCTCCGTTGTACAATGGTTGAGCGTTGCGCTCACGGTCACAGGTTCAAATCCTGGTGGGGACATATCACAAAAAAACATTGTTCCGTGCGGTTAATACTTACAGATAAGTACGTAGTCGTTACATGAGTCATGTCAGGGGCCTTTGTCGGCTCAATAATAATCCTGACACTAAAGATGATGAGGTTGGTACTCTACCTCACAACCCATATAATAGAAGAAGAGGCGCATGTGGGTGTACCTGTTAACTATTGTACGCTATTTTAACGTGCCGTGTGTGACCGATTGCGAAAAGCGGAGACGCGGCAAGATGTATCTATGCAGCGGTGCGTACGATGGCGTAACATACAGTTTAGGAAAATGTACCTTTTTATTGCACCTTTATAGTCTGTGGCGAAACTACTGTAGCCATATATCCGGTCGTATGGAGACTTGTTTTATTATTATGGTAATGTTAGGTAAGGGTGAGTATAGGCTAGTTACCAACTAGTCAAATCAGTTACTTTTTAATAAACATCAAAACACGTAATCACTATGGAATTTGTATGGAAAAGCACACTGTGACGTCATAGAAAAACGTTATAAAATGACGGACTTATACGTTTTTTTTTTGAGTAAAATTCATAAATAACTTAAATAGAAGAAAGAAAATGTTTTTCTTTAGTTTTAGATCTGTCTCTATTGAGTAATCAGAATTTCATAATTTATCTTGAACCTATTACTACACGACCCAATTGACAACATTTCATTTTTACTAAGGTGCCTTAAATCGAAAACCATTTCGAGATATTTCTATGATTTACACAAAACACATTTTTTCAGATTTTTTAATTCAGTAATAATAGAAATATATTGAAAAATCCACGAGGTCAGAAGAGGAAGGCATAATAAGTTCAGACCTTAACATAAAAATTATAAAAAAAGTAAATGTCATACATAACGAGGGTTGAAAGGCAAATGGGTTTAAGCGACATTTTGGGCGAAATTGACTTATATATTTATATATTCGGAATCAGCGATTTTTTCCGCGTCGACTGATCTTGGTTTCAGATCAATCGAAGCTACTTTTTGGCGCTTCAACCAATTAGCACTTTGGGTACATTTTTAAAAATCCGTGTTTTAACCGACAAAAAATGCACAAAATTCTGGGCGGGTGGCATATCAGTCGTATTCCGGGATATGAGTCGGTCACATAAGCTGTTATGTCTTTTCATTTTCATGATTCGAAGTCTGTTAAAGCGTTTTCCCTGACAGTGTTTTGTTATAGATAAGTCGGTTAAATCATTTGTCCTTAGACGAAACGAAAATAGATTTGGCGCTTAAATCTTTTTGCTTTAATCCAGATTTTATAAATATTGTCGGTTCAACCGTTTTTCCTTCAACTGTAATTTAGTTCAATTGAGGCATTTTGTATTAAGCGACTTCTAAAATCTATAACTAATGTGTTTTTAGCGTTAGGAGTAGTAGGTACTCGCTAATATAGTGCGACGTTGACGGCGGGTGGAAATAAAATTCCGTTATAACGTTCACACACTAAACGTTTATTGCACACGATACAAGACACGGCACAATAGACAAAAGCACAGAAGGAAAGTAAGAGAACAACTAGAAGAGTAAAGCACAGAAAGATAGACAAGCATAAAATATTACGAGCGTAAGCGCGAGTGATCTACGTTGCATACAAAGCGTCATGCACATTCGACAGCGGTGTAGCATAGACTGGTTCGCTGCAGCGGCCGGCGCGCGCGCGCCGCGCTCCAAGTGGAAGGAGGCGGTACGCGGCGCGCGGGCGGCGCGCAACCTGCCCAACTAGTTTAGCGCGCGGCGCGTAAATATCTACTAACAAAACTCGGTACGCTTGTCCGTTTGTAAATTGATTTTGTACATAGCCAAATTATTATTTTAACATTTACTTTATAATTTTGATATTTTACCATAATAGTTTAATTATATAAAACTATGTATATTTTATTCTTACTATTTGAACATTGTAAAATATATATGTATATGTCTATTTTAACAATTCTAATATATTAATTTATACAAACAAATATAAATTGTAAGGACACATTTTGAAGAGTGGAATTCCAGTTATTCCAGACAAAGGTCAAATTTGGAATTCCATATTTTTCATGTGGGATTGTTAAATCGCCACATCACCCCCCTCCAGAGACCTTCCTAAGGGCGATAATAGTCGGGGAACCTTACCCTACGGCCTGACCGAGTCCTGATAATGTTTTCTTCGGTGTTGGAGGGTTGTGTGTCAGTATGTGTGTATGAATGTGTGTGAGGTATGTATGGTGTATCTGTCTCGGTATCAGTGGTGCGCAGTATATAGGCCGGTTTAATACGGTCTATGGATACCGTCACCTTATTACCTTTGACCATAATTTTTAAAACTTTTGGTCCTCGCTCGACAACCTCGTGTGGTCCTGAGTAAGCAGGCTTCAGTGATCCGCCTACAGTGTCATCCCGCAGGAAGACATGGGAAGCTGTAGACAAGTCCTTAAAAACGAATGTTGACCGATTGTGGTCGTGTCGTGAACCTGGTGTAGGCTTCAACTCCCTGACGAATTGACGTAGGCGAGACAGGTAGTCAGTTACATCTATGGTGTCCATGGGCTGTGAGGTGAAAAATTCTCCGGGGAGACGAAGAGGCTCGCCGTAGAGCAATTCCGCTGATGAGGCCTTCAAGTCTTCCTTGAAGGAACTGCGAATGCCTAACAGGACCAAAGGGAGCGTCTCAACCCAACTCTCGCTAGCGTGGCAAACTATAGCAGCCTTCAGTTGCCTGTGGAACCTCTCGACGAGGCCGTTGCAGGCCGGGTGATACGCTGTAGTTCGCCTGTGCTGAAAGCCTACCATTTGTGACAGGTATTTGAACAGGGCAGACTCAAATTGACGCCCGCGATCCGACACGATGTCTGTGGGACAGCCGAAGCGCGAAATCCACCCACTCAATAAGGCCTTAGCCACTGTCTCGGCTGTCATGTCAGCCAATGGTATCGCCTCAGGCCATCGTGTAAAACGATCGACGGCGGTGAGACAATAGCGGTATCCTTGGGATAATGGCAAGGGACCGACCAAGTCAATATGGATGAAGGAGAATCGAGCCTGAGGTAATTTGAAATTGCCGAGCTTTGAGTGGACGTGTCTATTGATCTTAGAACGCTGGCATGCCAGACAGGTACGTACCCACTCACGACAGTCCTTCCTAACGCCAGGCCATACGTACCGTTCGGCGACAAGTCTGGCAGTAGCATTTGAGCCGGGGTGGCTCAGGGTATGCAGACTCTCGAAGACCTGACGCCTAAACTCCTTCGTGACGAATGGTCGTGGTACGCGTTCCTGCACGTCACAATATAACTCCACGTGAGTACCTGGCAGCTTTAATTTTTGCAAATGTAAGGAGGAACAATTGCTCTTCAGAAGTTCCTTCAGCTCGCAGTCCTCCCGCTGTGATATAGCAAGATTCTCCAGGTTAATGGGTTGCGTTATCTCGTCGACGCGAGACAGGGTGTCGGCAACCACGTTATTCTTACCCGAAATGTGCCTAATATCGGTGGTGAACTGCGAGATCAGGTCAAAATGACGAAACTGTCTAGGTGAGCAATTGTCCTTCCTTGTGTGGAAGCTGAAGGTGAGAGGCTTGTGGTCCGTATAGATCACGAAGTCTCTCGCCTCAAGCATATGGCGAAAATATTTAACGCTCTCATAAATAGCGAGCAACTCACGGTCATAAGCTGAATATTTCTGCTGAGAGGGGCCAAGCTTCCGCGAAAAGAATGCCAAGGGCTGCCAATCCTTACCTCTCAACTGCTGCAAAACGGCTCCGATACCTTTATCCGAAGCATCGGTGACCAGTGCAAGCTTGGAGTCACACTCAGGGTGAGCTAGCATGGCAGCCTGACTTAGGCCATCCTTACAAGCCTGGAAGGCTTCATGCTCCCATGAGGTGAAATTCACTGGGTGTGACCCTTTGACTGATCCGGTCAGCAGCTCGTTGAGGGGCGCCTGGTGTTTAGCAGCATCTGGGATGAACCTGCGGTAAAAATTCACCATGCCCAGGAACCTACGTAACTCCCGTACGGTTTTCGGGGTAGGGAAGTCCTGGATAGCGGCAACCTTCGATGTTAAGGGCTTAGTTCCTTCCGCAGAAATAGTGTAACCCAGGAAAGTTACAGTGGGAACGCCAAATACACATTTCGCCGTATTGATCACCATGCCGTACTCCTGCAGCCTGGTGAAGACCTGTCGCAGGTGCTGCTCGTGCGTCTCCTGGTCTCTGGAAAATATTAAAAAGTCATCCAGGTAGGCGTAGGTAAAGTCCAGTCCACGGAGCATCTCATCCACGAAGCGCTGGAACGTCTGTCCGGCATTACGAAGTCCGAACGTCATGAACGGAAATTCGTAAAGGCCGAACGGTGTCGTAATGGCGGTCTTCTGGATGTCATTCGGATTCACGGGGATCTGGTTGTACGCCTTGACTAAGTCGATCGTGGAGAACACGGTGCAACCTGCGAGGCTGTGGGAGAAGTCGTGAATGTGGCGAATTGGGTACTTATCTGGCACCGTCCTGGCGTTCAGCATGCGATAGTCACCGCAAGGACGCCACCCATTGTCCTTTTTAGGGGCCAGGTGTAGTGGGGACGACCACGGCGACTCAGATGGTCGGCAGGTACCACTTTGCAACATCGCCTCAAACTCAGCCTTCGCAATCTTCAGCTTGTCAGGAGCCAACCTGCGAGGGGTACAAGATACCGGGGGACCAGGTGTAGTGCGTATGTGGTGTTGTGTACTGTGAGTGGGTGTGCGTTGTATACCAGATGGGCGAGTGATGTCGGGGAACTTAGCAAGTATGTTGTGGTATGTAGTGTTTCCCGATATGACCTTCACTGAAGAAACATTATCAGAAAACTTCGCAAGCAAACCCGGGGTCGCGACAGTAGTATTGCTATCGATTAACCGCTGATTGCGAACATCCACAATAAGATTATAATGCGATAAAAAGTCCACTCCTATTATCGCCTTAGTTACATCGGCCACAATAAATCGCCAAGCGAAGTCGCGGCGCAAGCCTATATTGAGCACTAAATGTGCATATCCATACGTATGTATAGTCGAACCGTTTGCCGCACATAGTTCATAAGTCGTTTTATGACGACGTTCCTTCAACGCGGAACGGGGAAATACACACAAATCACTGCCAGTGTCCACCAAAAACTGCATTTTAGTCCGTTGGTCCGTTACGAACAGGCGACCGGTACCTAGGCAATCGTCAGCCGCCATTATCGACTGCCTCGGTCGTTTCCCGCGTAGTCACACGGTTTCACGCACCTGTGCGCCTTCGGCCCGTACTTGTTGTGATAGAAGCAGACTGGATGCTTCCTGTAGTTGGACTGCGACCGGGTTGATGACGAACGCCTGCGATTCCGGCTCCGGCTACTGGATCTTTCACTGGGACGCGATAAACGATCTACCTTCGTCTGTAATGAACAAACAAGACGCGTAAGCTCCGCTATCTGGCCGCTCATCGAGGCGGACGAGTCATCCGATGTACTGGCTCGCGATGTTGATGCTACTTGCGGGGTAGGTTGCACGACGTCGATGATAGTGTCCGCTAATTCCGCTACCTCGTCCAACGGCTTCTTTACCTGCGACGCTATAATCGACTGCACGCTGGTGGGGAGCCGACTAGCCCAGATGGTCCGCATGAATCCCTCGGGAACTTCTGGTCCGGCAAGCTGTTTAAGATGTCGCAGGAACTGGGAAGGTTTTCTATCTCCTAATTCCTCGCGGGTTAACAGCTGCATGACCTTCTTCTCCCGGGATGCCGAAAGACGCTTAATTAATTCCGTCTTAAGACGGGTATATTTATTGGTCATATCTGGATCAGCCACTATGTCCTCGACCTCTGCAGCATATAACGGGTCGAGACTACCTAATGTGTAGTGGAATTTGGTCGACTCCGTGGTGATATTTGCCAGCACGAACTGGCTCTCTAGCTGCGCAAACCATAAGCTAGGTTTTTGTGGGTAGAAGGGCGGTACGCGCACTCCGACGCGGTTAACTTCGCCCGACGTCCGCTGCTCACACTCAAAAAATCTGCCATCAGCGCTGCCTCCTGCAGCGTCGGTATCTGCACTCCTCCTCGGTTCACTCATGGCGTGAATGTTCGGTGGTCACCAATTTAGCGTTAGGAGTAGTAGGTACTCGCTAATATAGTGCGACGTTGACGGCGGGTGGAAATAAAATTCCGTTATAACGTTCACACACTAAACGTTTATTGCACACGATACAAGACACGGCACAATAGACAAAAGCACAGAAGGAAAGTAAGAGAACAACTAGAAGAGTAAAGCACAGAAAGATAGACAAGCATAAAATATTACGAGCGTAAGCGCGAGTGATCTACGTTGCATACAAAGCGTCATGCACATTCGACAGCGGTGTAGCATAGACTGGTTCGCTGCAGCGGCCGGCGCGCGCGCGCCGCGCTCCAAGTGGAAGGAGGCGGTACGCGGCGCGCGGGCGGCGCGCAACCTGCCCAACTAGTTTAGCGCGCGGCGCGTAAATATCTACTAACAAAACTCGGTACGCTTGTCCGTTTGTAAATTGATTTTGTACATAGCCAAATTATTATTTTAACATTTACTTTATAATTTTGATATTTTACCATAATAGTTTAATTATATAAAACTATGTATATTTTATTCTTACTATTTGAACATTGTAAAATATATATGTATATGTCTATTTTAACAATTCTAATATATTAATTTATACAAACAAATATAAATTGTAAGGACACATTTTGAAGAGTGGAATTCCAGTTATTCCAGACAAAGGTCAAATTTGGAATTCCATATTTTTCATGTGGGATTGTTAAATCGCCACATGTTTTTCGAACCAAATAAATGCAGAATTGTGCAACGTTTAATTTAAAATAATTCTTAGCATTTTGAACACTTTTGATTCAGTAGTTTTTTTTATATGATTTTTTTCGAAAAAATAAAACTTTAAACGGCTCTCCTGTAAAGTTCACAAAATGTCGCTTAACCCATTTGCCTTTCAACCCTCGATAACATGACACTTTGTTTGCGACTTGTTTTAAATACGCATGCAAAGGTACATTACATTATACTGCCTTCATTCTATCAATGGCAGAATCCTATTTTCAAAAAATATTTTTTGTAACTTCTAGTGGAAAAATCTTGAAAAGAAAAAATACGTGTCTTCTATTTAAACAAGTACTTTCGAAATAGCACAAAAAAACCACGGCTTAAAAATTTGAAATGTTGTCAATTGCTTAGGACCCTATCTCCGCCATTATCGCGTCACGGTCACATCGCCAAAAATGTAGGTAGGCATTGGCTCCGATTCCTGCGGACACCTAATTTTATTTTAAGTTATAAGTACCGGTCATTATTTTATACGCCGAAAAGGAAAGGAACCGATGATTGACAACTGATAATTTTAAAATGAATGAATAACCCGGACGAATAAAATAGACATCGCGCTCATATGCAACCCGATTTACGTGTGCTGTCAACGTTATTGGCCAATATAATATTTTGAGAGGACTTTTAAATTTCTGCCTAAAATTGACGTGTGTTTAATAAATATATAACATAAATAGCCTATATACGTCCCACTGCTGGGCACAGGCCTCCCCTTAATCAACCGGAGAGGGTATGGAGCATACTCCACCACGCTGCTCCACTGCGGGTTGGTGGAGGTGTTTTTACGGCTAATAGCCGGGACCAACGGTTTAACGTGCCCTCCGAAGCACGGAATCAACTTACTTTTTCGGACAATCAGGTGAAAAGCCAAGCCTGAAAAGTCCTTACCAAACAAAGGACAGTCTCACAAAGTTATTTCGACAATGTCCCCATCGGGAATCGAACCCGGACCTCCGAGATCGTGAGCCTAACGCTCTTACCACTAGACCACGGAGGCTGTTTGTCTGTGTTTAATAAATATGCCTGTCGATTATCCGTCCCGTTACTTGGCGGATAAGAAAATGGCAGGTATAGCTTGAAATAATATTTAAATGGCGTGCACGGGAATTTACACCATTTGTAGTATAAATGCTGCTTCATCTTAAATTAAAGTCCATAAGACCAAATGTCCAATGTCAAATGTCTTATACAATCGAAATCCTATTGTTTAACTATTGTGTCTGAAAATCTCAGCCGCAAGAGTTTAAACCTCAAAGAGTGATTAAAAGTTTTATTCAAAAACGATTTAATTATTCAGTGTAGGTACCAAGCAACACAACAAAGTTACTTTCTTTACAAAATAGAATTGAATTTTATAGCTTCATTTGGTTAACAAAGAAATTGACACTTGTAATACTGGTGTACTTTGTAGTATTTTTATGTACCTAACAACTCACAAATGAATTAAAGGAGATCATCGGATTTCGGCCCAGAAGTCAAACTGCCGGCCAAAAAATAATTTTGCTATATTCCGTTAGATCTTATCCATCTGAGCATTTATTACTATGACACCAAAGCTGTAGGGTTAACATCTTCGGTTTTATTCGAATTCAAAAAACTGTATTTTTCATACATTTTTGGTCAAAATGTAAAGTGCCGGCCAAGTAACAATAATGGTACATATCCTTAGAACTTATCCGTCTGAGCATTTATTACTATGGCATCAAAGCTGTGGGGTCAATATTTTCGGTTTTATTCGAATTAAAAAAACTGTATTTTTCATACATTTTTGGTGAAAATGTGAAGTGCCGGCCAAGAAACAATATTGGTATACTCCGTTATAACTTATCCGTTCGACCATTTATTATTAGGGCATCAAACGTCTATGACCATTATTTTGACTTTTGTTGGACTTTACGTTATAGTTTCAGTGTGAAAAGTGCCGGTAAGCAAAAAACACATGTCAAAGCTATCGAGAAGATACTTGTAAACATTATTCACTATGACAAAAACGTGTATGACCATTAGTTTGGCTTTTGTTGGATTTTAAAAAAAACTTGATTTTTGATTCATTTTGTTAAAAAATAAAATATAGCAGGCGCGTTATTCAAAGGATCGTCAGAATGTTTATTACTATGGAATTAAACGTCTATGACCACTATTTTGAACTTAAGTAATTCGATTTTTCAAAAATCTGATGTTTGCATAGACACACACTACACACACTACACTTACACTTTGGCGAAAAAACGTTTTATCTGGTGATAATGGAACTATCTTGCTAAAGGCGTAATATAGTCGTCTTTTTGACACATTTTTATAAATTAAAAATATGTTTGCGTTTACGCTTTAGAAGCGTCTTTTTTTAAGAAAAGTGTGTATACAAGGAAAATACAGTGGGATGATAGAGGTACTGTGTTATCGGCCGAGTAGCACCAGGACATTGTGATCGGCATACATGCAAAGTACAACTGCCCGACTCCTGTCTTCCCTAACAGCTACTTCAGACGTCATGCCAAAATACGAGTTTCGTCACTAGATGGCAAGCTTATCTTTGGAGGGTGGTAACCAACTACGGTCATAAAAATTCAACCTAAACTTAGGCCGTAACGTTGTATGGAATGCAAAAACTACAGCCAACGTCATATCTAAAATCAGATAGTATGAATATTGAAGTTCACTTAACAACACACAAAACAAAAACACAAAGTATTTATCTGACTAATAACTAGTCATTGTGAAAGATCTGCTTGTTGTCATTGTTAAAATGTATAAAAAAAAAGATTTTTTTAAAACGTCCAATAAAAGCCAAAGTCGACATTCGGTAATAAGTATAGTAAAAAAATACGTTTCAAGTCGTTTACCAAAAGATTTGACTCATTCTGTTTCGCTGGCTGACATTTTCCATTTGAACCAAAACGGAAAGAGAGAGGAATAAAAGTCAAAATAATGGTCAAAAATGTTTTGCGCCAGATTATTAAATGTTCTGAACAATGTGTGTTGTTAAGTTGATGGAATTAAAGGTCCTTTGTAATCCGCCGTACCGCAATTTTTGCCCAAAGCACTTTATTTTTAAACAAAATAAATAAGAAATCAAGATATTTAAGATAACCTAAAAGCCAAACTAATGATCGTACACGTTTGGCGCTATAGAAATAAATGTTATTAGGCATCTACTCGATACTCTCTACATGGTATTTTTGCTGGTCGGCACTTTTCACATTTGAACTAAAACGTAAATTCCAATAAAATGTCAAAATAATGCTCATAGATGTTTGGTGTCATATTAAAAAATATTGAGAAGCACCTATTAGACAGATTCAACGTATTTTATTCGATGCCCGGCATTTTAACATATTAACCAAAACGGAAAGTCCAATAAACGTCAAAATAATGGTCATAGAAGTTTGGCGCAATACTAATAAATGTTCTAACGGTCCTTTGTAATACGCCTGTATCCCTTTTTTTCCTAACGGACATAATATTTTTTTTTACAAAATGTATGAAAAATCGAGATTTTTAAAATCCAATTAAAGCCAAACTGATGGTCATACACGTTCGGTGTCATAGTAAAAAATGTTCAGAACAAGCTACTCGAAAGGTTCGACACATTTTTTTTCTCTGGCCGGCACTTTCAAATTTGGGCCGGCCAATGTATGGAGAGCCGATGATCTCCTTTCGACAATTATTATTGGCTTTTCATATCAAAAAATTGTATATTATTATTATTTATTTTATTTATTCAATCTTAATACTAAAAATACAATTTGTCAATGCCCTGCTAAACTATTTAAACAGTTTGTCTGCAGGCAAGAGTTTTTTGGTTTGCTTGGCCGGACAAATGGGGAGCAGAATTAATCGACCCTAGTGGGTCGATAGCGATAAGCGCTGAATGAGGGAAATCGTCGACCACGCCGGCGGGGTCGGTATCGGGGACCTGAAGTGTTTGGTGTCGCGAGCTGATTGGCTGCCTCTATGGCTAGAGTAATCGGGTCTTCGGGATCGTATATTACGTCCTTCGGACGCCGATACTTTTCAGTACCGTCCCTAAGCGGAATGTACTCGGAAGCCGCAACTACCAGGGGATTTGGGTGGTGCGGAGTGGAAGAAGCGAAAGTGGTGTGTTATGTTATGATCGTCAAAATTGGATTTCAAAAAAAGACTATAACTCCAAATTATCCAGACGAGTACCGCAACTAGTATCTTAAGAATGCTCCATACTCATCACTTTACATCTACTATTTTGAATACCCAATGACGTAAGAGCCTTGCATGATTTAAAAGCCCCAATCACAATGTAATAGTGGGTGAAATATTTAATAATGTTTGCCCAAAGGTTAGTGGGTTGTAGTCACTTGTGGTGGCTAGCTTGAATGCTTAGCGACTGACGATCGATACGTTATATTATAGAAGTATTACTGGGTAATATACTTAAATAATCAGCCTTATGCTTTGTGGAAAAAACCACTACCAATCATGTTATATAGAAACTTATTTAGTTTAGTAAGAAAGTTATAATATCAGTAAGTACTTAAGTAAGATGATCCGTGATTTGGAAGGCACGTTAAGCCGTTGGTCCCGGTTATTACTTACGTTAAGTAAGTAGTCATTACATGAGCCATGTCAGGGGCCTTTGGCAGCTCAATAATAACCCTGACACCAGGGTTGATGAGGTTGGTAATTCACCTCATAACCCACACGATAGAAGACGATGAAAAGTATAGGTAGAACTCATTTTATTTCATAATTAAATTCATTATAAATAGGTATGAACTGCCACTAATCAGGGATAATGTAATATAGGTATTTTATACATTTATTAAGTATTTAATTTATTTTCATAATAATACTTCGTTGCTTGCATATTAATTTTAATTTAGAACTTAATTAAATTATAGTGTAATTATAATAAAGTAAATAAGGTTCTTTTTGGATAATGCATACTATACAGGGTGTTAGTGACATCGTAACGAATACTCAGAGGGATGATTCAGACCATGATTCTGAGTTAATATAAAGTGGAATTTTCCGTCGCAAAATTCATGTTATTTTTTTAGTTTTTTTTAATTATTTTCAATTCTATACTTTTGCGATGGAAAATTCCACTTGATATTAACTCAGAATAATCAGCTGAATCATCCCTCTCAGTATTCGTTACGATGTCACTTACACCCCATACTAGTACATACAGTAGCCATACAAGTAGGTATGGGTGTTAGTGACACTGTAACGAATACTGAAGGGGATGATTCAGACCATGATTCTGAGTCGATATCAAGTGGAATTTCCTGTCGGAGAAGTCATGAAAATTTTAGAGCTTATTTAAATTATTTTCCGTTCCATACTTTTGCGACGGAAAATTCCACTTGATATCAACTCAGAATCATGGCCTGAATCATCCCTCAAAGTTTTCGTTACGATGTCACTAACACCCTGTATACACACTTTCGAATGTAATCCTTATTCAAATTCAAAAAATATAATTACTCGTCAATTTTTACATAAATATATTTTTTTGGCGAACGTCTCATCCGCCTGAAACTACAGCAGCTTCTCACAACCTGTTTAGCAGAGGAAAAGTAACTACAAGAAAAGGTGGGCAGTGTCAAAAGTTGTGAGATGACAACTTTAAAATAGACTAGTGATATCATTCATTCAACACTGTAGTTAGGTACCTACATTTAATGTGCGTTAGAGAGGTATTACATCTATCCACCAAATTTTCGTTAATTTCGAATTTTTATTCAAACAAAAATCGATTTTATTACGACTGTACTGTGATCGTTATTTGTAGGGTCGAATGGTGATTGACGGGATACTGTGGAAATACCACGGTAAAACCACGATTACCCACTGACAAAATTATTGCGACGAAGTTTAGAAAAATCGACCTTATTAATATTGCATTGTGATCGTTAGAATCGTATGCTGATTGTCTATGGGTGATTGTGGTTTTACCACGGTATTCCGTCAATCAGCATACGACGATACAAATAACGATCGCAGTGTAGTAATAATAAGGTAAATTTTTGTTTAAATAAAAAGTCATGATTGACGAATGTTGGATAGTTGTAATATCTCTCTTCAAATCCGTACCTACCGCTTAAAAACTAATTAATAGTAAACATAATCAACAGCTATTAATTTCACAGATTATCTTAGTTTTCATTGAATGTAATTGCAAAACAAATAATTGGTAACCGTTTCAGCTGTTTGTACGTGATCGTTTCTAAGGAGGGCGAGGTTATTCTAATTAATCGTTCTTGTTGTTCATTAGAACTGCTTTAAACACTAAGTTACGATTTGTTTATCACAATGTTCTGATTTGTTGATTTATTTATCTTGCGTAGTACAAGTTAAGCCTTTGGTGCGGGCCATAGAACTCATATAACAAATAGACAACTCTTTAAAAATCTCTTTAAAAAAGTGTACAGTCATGAGCAATATAATGTACCCACTTTAGGACTTTGTCGCACTAACATATTTGACATTTAGTGAGACTTACAGTTCAATTTGTCAAAAAAGTTAATGTGACATGGTACCAAAGTGTATACATATTAATGCTCGTGACCGTATGCGGCATATCTTACTGTACAACTGATATTGCTCTTAATTTGAACAGCCATAGCATCTTAATTTGAGGGAAAGAACATAAGTTCGTATACTATTTACATAAGTTGATATATTTACAATACGGTTCGGACGATTTTTTAGAAAAACTCCTTAGCGAATGTGAGTTTATTTGTTTATAGGTATATCAGTGGTGTAGGTAACTACTACTTGAGTAAGTAGAAGGTACGTCAAAGAATAAATAATAACACTAACTATAGAAGGGACACTCCGCACTGATACGAGCTTGGATTTCCTCACTCGTTGCGGGCAACTGTAGTATTTTAAAGCGCTGGTTGTCTGTCTCGCTCACACGTACGCAGTAAGGCGTACAGTCATGAGCAATATAATGTACCCACTTTAGGACTCTGTCGCACTAACATATTTGACATTTAGTGAGACTTACAGTTCAATTTGTCAAAAAAGTTAATGTGACATGGTACCAAAGTGTATACATATTAATGCTCGTGATCGTACTGCATCTGTGTAGTGTGTCTGCATTTGTATGTAAGGATGAGATTTTTGTATGGAGTTGAGTTGTAGCATGTATATAGTAAACAGGGTTGCGGCACGCTGAGAGGTGAGGATATGGTATCCCGACGTGCCGGCAGAGTAGGGGAATGATTGGTGATGACGATGAAAAAGTAGAAGCAACAGCAAACAGCAATATATATATAGTTTATTAATAGCACTTCACAAACTTAGTAACATAGTCAAAAACATAATAGTTCACAATATACACATTTCACAAAAGAATCAAGACTAAGGATTTAGAGGGCACGGCCCTAAACGGTATAAATACACTTGTTGTTTTAATGAAGGTCGGGGATTCAGTGAGTCAAAAGTGAGTAGAATGAAAGGAAATGCGAATGGAATGGAATGAGAATTTTGTAATTTAAAATGATGATGGTCCGAACAAAAGGCCAGTATGTGCAGAGTTTGTACTCTGCTACAGGGTGTTAGTGACATCGTAACGAAAACTTTGAGGGATGCGTGATGACGTCTGTATGGACGACCAAAAAATATTCGACTGTTCGTCCAATCGTATCGTCTTTCAATTGCAAATGTATTCAATATTCAATCGTCATTCTGAGAACAACATCAAGAATCTCCATTCTCCCATATGTTTCATTGAAGCCGAATTCCGAGTAAAGTCATTGACAAACGCTAGTCCATGGGAACAGAATTTCAATACACACATTAGAATGGTTAATGTATTCCGGCTTTATGTACTTAGTCGGTTTTGTGAGGTCATTCGTATTTAAAAAGAATTGAAAGAGATGGACCTCCTCAACTATCTTATAACCTCTTCAACTATTTTTTCTTGCCTTTTGCTGTAGAAACGTTGGGCCCATGGAGTCCAGGAGCACGTCAGTTTTTAAAGACGATTTTAGCTGGCCTCATCGAGGCAACTTCCGACCCTAGAGCTGGCAGTTATTTTGTCCAAAGGGTCAGTTTGGCGGTGCAGAGAGGCAACGTGGCTAGTATTCTGGGGACTTTGCCTCGATGTGATGAGCTGGTTTTATTTATGGCTTTTTATTCTTATTTTAAAATTTGTTTTTAGTATGTGTTACAATTGTAATTCAATTATGTTTACAATTGTAATTCAATTGTGTTTACAATTGTAATTGAATGGAATGTGTTTGTTTATGTATTTTCAACTTATAGGTACAAGATTAAATAATAGTAACTAATCTCTTCTGCTGGAGTAAAACATAGCATAATTTGAACATAAACAGCCTATTTACGTCCCACTGCTGGTCGCAGGCCTCTCCTCAATCAACCGGAGGGTATACGGAGCATATTCCACCACGCTGCTCCACTGCGGGTGTTTTTACGGCTAATAGACGGGACCAACGGCTTAACGTGCCCGCCGAAGCACGGAATCATCTCGCTTCTTTCAGATAATCAGGTGATTCAAATCTGAAAAATCGAACCTCCAGATAGTGAGCCTGACTCTCTAACCACTAGACCACGGAGGCTGATATATCATAACTTAGCATGCCTGTACTGTCGAAGGCGTATGCAGTATATAATATATAAGGCGTAGATATTAGGTATAATATACACCCATTTCTCGTCAGCTATGCATAAGACGTGTAATAGGGCGAGCCAATTGCCATTAACCGGGCACAAACCCTGTAAACCACATTACATCAATTATATTGTGATACAAACATGAATTCAAAGTCATAAAGTCGTATTCAGTGACAGATTTGGTGTGCGCAATTCTATAAACTGTCGACGAGGGGATGGTATCTAAATATCAATCTTTGGATTTACATAAGTTATACGCACACGTGGCCATATGGTCATATGGCTGCAATAGGCTAGTCAAATCAGTTACTTTTTACTTAACGTCATAACACGAAATTACTATGGAATATGTATATAAAAAAGCGACCTGTGACGTCATAGAAAAACGTGACAAAATGTCGTATTATTAAGTACATTTTTATTTATTTATTTATTTATTTGTTTGTACACAATAAAACAGACACAAGAAACATACAAAGAAAACAGATAGTACAGGCAAGCTTATCTCTAAACAAAGAGATTTCTTCCAGCTGACCTACTATTACCTATTATTGACCTGCTATTTTTCTTCATTAAAATTCATAAATAGAAAAACGAAAATGTTTTTCGTTAGTTTAAGATCTGTCTTTATTTAGTAAGTAATTATAATTTCATCATTAATCTTTAAACTAGTTTACTCAACCCAATTGTCTTTATATTTTACGATAAAATATTAAGTATAACTCCTTCAAGGTATTAAAGCCTTACAAGGAAAGCAATAGCCATTTCGTACTTACTTTAGATTATCTTCTAACTAACCAAACACTACAAAGATGTAGTTACAAAGTTTCTAAATATAAATTATATTAATATCGTGCTCTGAAACATTTCGAAATGAACTACCAAGTCATATTATTGGCATTATATAGAGCACGAATATCAGAGTAATCAATATAGGTATTATTTCCCGAATGATGTGAACTTTGCTCGCATCACGATTGATCGCGTTTGCGCTTGCGCAGATAAATCATACTAACTGGTACATTTTACTCTATCACGAATCTTACTCATTATTGTGAGACCACTGCCAATTATAGGGATTTATTTTATACTGTGGTGTAACTTTGTAAAATACCTGCTATGCGCCACGGTGCGATTTAAAAGGTGTTTATTTTTTTAAGTAACTATTGATAACAACATAAACTCACGTCTATATCTCAATTGGGGTAGTCAGACGTACATCCATCGCAAGATGAACTATGTACCCTCATCTCACCAAGTTTTCTCTGTCTCAACTGTTGATGAGGAGTAAAATTATTCATACTAGTACTTATTATACCAATATGCCATATATATGCTGCGGAATTACTCTGTTCTTTTCACGTCTAAGATACTAGACCGATTGGAATGGAAATTGGCACATAGAAATAGATTGAAACTAATAGATTGACATATATGATACATTTTAGGGACTAACTGTAGAGCAGATATGATGGCTAAAGTATAACTATCTCTTTTATTGTATCAGCTGGACATGACAGGCTACGTAAGATAAGATAATATGTGGATGTGTCAGAAAGTGGCAGCCCTAGCAAAATATTTAGGTGGTGCGAGACCTCAAAATGGCACCCCTCAGCCTCTTAAAATACAAAATGTTACGATTAGTTTATGTCTATCGAAATTTACCTGTTTAAATCTTATAAAAATGTTGTTTACCACCCGGTATGAGTTTTATGTGGCCGCAATGTAACCCGATGGAGTTAGCTTGTGGCCAGGGTGGACCAGTCTTGGTTAATTTCCCTTCCCCCCCCCTCCATTTCGGCGCCCGGTGCCGTAGGGCTGCCCCTGATGTCAGCACCACTTTAGCCAGGAGTCTTACCCAAGTTTTTTTAAAGTAAGATGGGTTCGCTCTTGACTTCATTCTTCCACGAGGAGAAGAAGAGATCGATGGTGGAACGAGCTTACCCAGAAAGTCACTGGCACTCTCACACACGCGACGGAACGTAGCCAGCTACTTGGCGCCGGACTTTAGTGAGAGGGTCGCAAGCCAGGCGGTCCCTTACGGGCCCTACCACTCTGCAGGGGGATAATTCAGCCGTCATCACTGACTGGGGAGTCAGGTGATGCCGTTGCCCAGGGTGAACTAGGAGGTAGATCCCCTTCCACCCTAGTTGCAAACGCTCCAAATTCAACTTAAGCTTTATATTACGACTTAATTGATGACGGATACTGGCAGTTACAATATTATCGCTTTAGCCTATCACGACCGTTACATTGCCGGTGCCACAGGATAGCGTGATCAGTTGACCAATTAATGGAGGCTATAGCTTTTAAATCATACTAACCGGTACCGTATCACGCACACTTATTAATACTAATACCTTGTTATTATTTGAAAGAGTGCCGCATTGATAGACAAACATTTAATGAGGCAGTTTCCAGGCTACTTCCCCCAAACAAAATATAGATGGCGCTGTACGGTGTATACACTTTGGTACCATGTCACATTAACTTTTGGACAAATTGAACTGTAAGTCTCACTAAATGTCAAATATGTTAGTGCGACAGAGTCCTAAAGTACATTATATTGCTCATGACTGTACATATTTAACGTGATAATTACCTAGTTTCTCATTGCTCGAGTATATCTCTCTCTCTTTATTTAACAGCTGCGCTCTTGTCGGTCGAGTAATCGCCATTCCTCTCTTCATTCCTTCATTCATATATTCATTCATTCCTTATTTTTTTGGGGTTTTATTGGATTATTAAGGCCGTCTATTGTACTCATTTTATTTCTCTTTTGTTTATCATTGATGTATAATTTTTACTATTATATGAACTTCATCTTCGACATGTTTAATGTGGATTATAGATAGAGCGAAATCGAACGATTAGGAACATCACAAATTTTAATCACACTAATGTCACATTTGTGTTACATCACCAATTTGACAGTGACGGTGATTTTTTTTGTTTTGGTTTTCGCCGAAGGGTAAGGTAAAGGGAACTATGCCCATACCGCCATGTCTTACGTATTTTTTTTCTTGATGATTGATGAAATGATGAAAGATGATGATGATGAAACCTAAGCCCCCACCCTCGGAGTAGACTCCTACTCCGAACCCCAAACGAATTAACTCAAAAGTCCGCATAAACTTTCGAGTTATGAAGCGGCTTCCTGGCACGAAGCGAAAATAGGCAGATACACTTTGTTCATAGAATACTCCGATATAATAACACTCGCGAATGTCTTCCGACTAACTTAATGCGATCATTAACCACAAAACACCACTTCGTATTAATTATTTAGATTACTCAATGAAGAAAGGAACTGTCCCGTTCCCGTTTCCCGCCAAAAAGCCCAGTGACGGTGATAAAAATGTATGTTGTTGTTGTTTAAATTAGCCTTTGTTTTTTTATATAAGTTAGGCAAAGATATTAGGTCCATACAGCCTTGACTTTAAAAATGAAATATTCGAAATTCACGATCAAAATAGGCCTAAGCCTTCTACAGCGCCATCTTTCTTCAGTTTTCAGAAGGTACCCCAATTTAGGCCAATGCCTTGTCTTCAGCTTTCAATCTTTTTCTTTTAAATGGGATTGACATAAAGTGAAATTACAATCCCTGTGCGACCTACCTAATAGTTTGTACCAAAGAGAATATAATTACGAGTATGTTCTAGCGACCTTATTCCACGGTTCTGTAAATTTCGATTGTGTGAACAAGCTCGGCCTTTACTAATTAAGTTAACAAGTATTCACACTTTCAAGGGACTAATACCGTGGGAACTCAATTTTTGGTGAGAAAATATGTACTTATAGAACACCTAATAAGAAGCATTTGAATTATTATTTATTTTATTTAACAGTTTATTGTACGCAAAACGGCTTTTGTAGTCCAGTGCTTTGAGCATTAGGGGGACATCACAAAAAACACTTTGTGATGTCCCCCCAACAAACAAACTAGGGAGTTTGTTCAGGACATTACAGGCTGATCACCTGATTGTCCGAAAGTAAGATGATCCGTGCTTTGGAAGGCACGTTAATCCGTTGGTCCCGGTTACTACTTACTGATTTAAGGGTTTTTTTATTCCTTTTAACATCATTTATCTACTTACCTAGTCGACTCTACCCTGGTGATGTCGAGTCTATCATCCGTGGTGTGTCGAACGAATAAGAAATGTGAAACTAAATTTCTGTTTCTACCCCCATTATTACCCCTACATTGCAAAGTGGTATTCAGTAATGGCACCAACTCGCGGCCGGTTGCTTTACAACCTTATTTCACAATTTCCCTTTAAACCGTGGAAGGTTTTCTAGGAAACGCTCCTGTGACCTAGATTTTTGTCGCAGTGCGCTTTTTGACACGATCCCGCCTCACGCGGTGACTATTCTAATGGGTTTGCCAGGGGGGAAACACACGGCAACTTATTGGCATGCGAATTATATTTTTTACGTAACTGTAGCTTTAAAGTCACTGGAGGAGCTGGATGGAGCACTCGAGGAGCTCGGTGGCGCAGCGGTAAACGCAACTTTCGCAAAGGCCGGTCATAGGATGAGTGACCACAGAAAAAAAATTTTTCATCTCGAGCTCCTCCGTGCTTCGGAAGGCACGTTAAGCCGTTGGTCCCGGCTGCATTAGCCGTCGTTTATAACCACCAATCTGGCACTGGGCCCGCGTGGTGGTTTAAGGCCCGATCTCCCTATCCATTCATCTATAGGGAAGGCCCGTGCTCCAGCAGTGGGGACGTTAATGGGCTGGTGATGATGATGATGAAGGCTGTTGGGATCCTACCTCGGCGACACTAGATGGCGTAAGTGTAGCCATGCCATTCGGTGATCGAAATTATTATTTTTGTCATACATAAACTAAGCTAAATAAGGTCTACATCTTTTTGTCACTACTTGGAAGGTCTCGAGAACCTACAAACAATAAAAAATATTATAAATCCTTCCTATTTTTTTCAGGTTTACTCTGGGTCTGAAGTTATTGTCAACTTGCTACTTAAATGTTATTTTTATTACTTATTATTAGAAATTACATATAAAATAAAAGTTTTGTAAGGGTATTAGTAACAAAAAGAAGACGTAACTTCAGACCCAGAGTAAACCTGAAGGAAATAGGAAATTTATAATATTTTTTTATTGTTTGTAGGTTCTCGAGACCTTCCAAGTAGTGACAAAAAGATGTAGACCTTATTTAGTTTAGTTTATCTATGACAAAAAATATAATTTCGATCACCGCTACACTTCCGTCATCTATTGTTGCCGAGTGAGGGTCCCAACACCCTAAAGTGCAGTTTTTACTAACACATTTGGCTCGACCGTTATAGACGGCGACACGGCGGCTCACCTATCACATTGGTCTAACAGAAAGCTCTGTGAGGTGTGGTTACTTAGTTCATCTTGCGATGAATGTACCTATCACTACCTCAATTGGGATATAGTAATGAGTACAATAGCCAATATATAAAAAAAAAAAACAATATACTGTGTTAGTGACATCGTAACGAAAACTTTCAGGGATGATTCAGACCATATTCTGAGTTGATATCAAGTGGAATTCATCACAAAAGTATGGAACTGAAAATAATTTAAAAAAAAAAACATTAACATTTTCATAAATTTTGCGACGGAAAATTCCACTTGATATTAACTCAGAATCACGGTCTGAATCATCCCCCTTAGTATTCGTTACGATGTCACTATCACCCTGCATATATTGTAAAAAAACAATATACTTACGTATATAGACAGTTTAGTGTTTTTTTTTACACTTGTCGTGCTGTGTGTGTTTCGCCACTGTTAATTGTTGTGTTGTGACTGTGGGTCGATCACGAACACTGACCATTTTAATGGTACGTTACAACCCGCTCGGTATGATTTTAAAATGGAACTCTAATAAGCGAATATGACTGTTGGTAATGGCTTCGAGACATAATATAATCGATTTGCTCATTATCCTTTCAAAGGAATGATATAAGTAGTGGTAGAATACACTACTAGATACTGTTCACGACAGGTCGACATGGTAATCGGGGCATGAGGTGAGCCGCGGAGGCGGGGTCGCCCCGCACACCCGCACAATCCCCGCGGCGTCTTAGTCTTAGTGTCGCACGAGTCCGTATCGAGCGCGTTTATCGATTATAATCTCGCTCACATAATTTATTGAATTAGAAATTAACATTAACACAAAAGAAAAACAATAGATTTAAAAGAAATCTAATCTAAATATTTATGGTCAATCAAAATTATAAATATAGCAAGTATATGTAAAATATACTAAGAAATTATTGAAAAGTAAGAATAATATTTTAGAAATAAAATTAACGTTAGATGATTCAGATGAATAAATATTAACTTAAATGAAAACGTGGTATTATTTTATTCACATTTTGTTACACACATAATAAAAATATATCGATATTGAAAACGTCACGTCACTAGAGAATTGCCATGTCGACCTGTCGTCTACATTACTGACTTGACTTGAACACAGTTGTCTCGACCATTATAGACGGTGATACGGCTCACCACTTATCATGCTGGTCTAACAGAAATCTCTGTGAGGTATGGTTACATAGTTCATCTCGCGATGGATGTACAGTCATGAGCAATATAATGTACCCACTTTAGGACTCTGTCGCACTAACATATTTGACATTTAGTGAGACTTATAGTTCAATTTGTCAAAAAAGTTAATGTGACATGGTACCAAAGTGTATACATATTAATGCTCGTGACCGTACCTCTAACCCCAATGAGGAACTTTTCAGGCTATGCTCCTCAGATTTTCCTTCTTTTAACCTTCTAATTATGATTATGATCTTTGCTTCGGAACGCACGTTAAGCCGTTGGTCCCGGTTTCTACTTACTGATGTTAGTAAGTAGTTGTTACATGAGCCATGTCAGGGGCCTTTGGCGGCTCAATAGTAACCCTGACACCAGGGTTGATGAGGTTGGTAATACACCTAACAACCCACACGATAGAAGAAGACCTTCTAATTTCATGGATAACAGACATATTATGCATAATCAAAATATGTCACATGGGTCATACTCCAATACCGACCCTGCCGGCGCGGTCGACAATTCATTCAGCGCATATCGGCCCACTAGGGCCCATTATTTGTTTCATAAATGTTCTCCTAGGTCTACCCCTTCCTCTCTTCCCTTCAAGTTTTCCTTCTGTGATGTTTGTTATAAATGAATCGTGTCGTATCAGGTGGCCAATCATATTTCCTCTCCGGTTCTCTATAGTCTTCATTATGGTTCTCAAATAAAAACAAATAAAAGAGAAGGTGCAGGCCGTGTTGTATTAGGAGGTGAAGGATTTGGCGGGAAGAAGAGCGCAGCTCTTAAAGAAAGAGAGAGAGGGTCCATTAATCCGTTCAAATATAATCTTCTCGATCGACGACCCAGCCGAGGTTCGCGCACTCGGCACTCTCAGGTCAGTTCTCTTAAATGTTGTTCCGGGTGAGAGCCTTCAGCGCTCCCCTTTTGCCCGGCCAAGTAGGTCCCTACTTATAATCAAATGAATCCTTTAATCAATAGTAAAACGTAAAACCACCTAAATATTTACATACCTAAATATTTAAGTCAAGTCCAAACCCATCTTATTTAAAAAAAAAATGATCATTATTACTTATCTACTGTCTAAATTAATCCAAAAGTAAGTGGTAGTGACATCGTAAAAAAAACTTTGAGGGATAATTCTGAGTTAATGTCAAGTGGAATTTTCCATCGCAAAAGTGTGGAACTTAATATGAAATAGTGAAAATAATAAAAAAAGTACAAAAAATGTCATGAATTTTCCGACAAGTAAATTCCACTTGATATCAACTCAGGATCATGGTCTGAATCATCCCCCTCAGTATTCGTTACGGTGTCACTAACATCTATACCTACTTGTATAGCTGTCTGTATGTACTTGCACGGGGTGTAAGTGACATCGTAACGAATATTGAGAGGGATGATTCAGCTCATTATTCTGAGTTAATATCAAATGGAATTTTTCAACGCAACAGTATAGAATTTTGCGACGGAAAATTCGACTTGATATTAACTCAGAATAATGGTCTGAATCATTCCCCTTAGTATTGGTTACGATATCACTAAATCACATAAAAAAACACATGGGTCATGACATGAATCGCACACTCTGTATGACATAATAATTATTTCACATCGTTTACCACCTACTAAGTACAGAAAGTAATACATTAGAAAGTAGTCCCGTACAGTACAGACCAATGCTCGCTTGAGACAGATTTAGTACTAAATTATGAACACATTATCGACTACGCTTCTATGAACTGACGTCGCGCACACGTAACTTATTTGTACTGAGAAACGTCCCTGCTTGCATTAATAGTACTTCTGGAAAATCCTTTCTGTTCCATAGTCTATGAGAGCTTTCTTGAGCTTCGTGTAGAACCGTTATTTATGGTTACCGGGTCGGTGAGGTCGATTAGGAATAAACGTATGTTACGTATTGTGTTAATATTGAATAGAATTATTTGAATTTCGAACATGAATTCTAGTAAAGAGTGGAATTCCCTGCCGTCTTCTGTATTTCCGAATGCATATAACCCGGGTGCATTCAAGGCCAGAGTGAATAGGCACCTTCTGGGCGAGCTCGCTCCATCTTAGGCCTCGTCAATGCCTTCGGTCAAATCTGGGGCCAAGAGCAAACCCATCAAAGGTAAAGAAAAGTAAGAATTATAAATTGATTATTCATTAATTCAAACAATAAGGAAAAAAAGTAATAAGTAGTGAGGCACGTTAAGCCGTTGGTCCTGGTTACTACTTACTGATATAAGAATATGGTCGTTAAATGAGCCATGTCAGAGGCCATTGGCGGCTCGATAATAGGCTGATACCAGGGTTGCTGAGGTTGGTAATCCACCTCTTAATCCACACGATAGAAGAAGAAGAAGAAAAAGAAGAGCGGAGTCTTATGCAAACATTGTGTCTCTAAAGAAATAACTTTTTTACATAAACTCACGCTCGTAATCCCTAACGGGGTGGGCAGAGCCACATGTAATCAAAGACAACTTGCAGCCACTGTTGATACGATGTCGTAAGCTGGATATGATAAACCTTATGGTGATAAGGGATCAGCCTATAGCCCATAACATTAGTCCATCATGTGAGAGGACACAATCCCTCAACCTCAAACTTTTTTACTATTCATTATTATTACATACATACATACATAAACTCACGCCCGTAATCCCTAATGGGGTGGGCAGAGCCACAAGTAATCAAAGACAACTTGCAGCCACTGTTGATACGATGTCGTAAGCTGGATATGATAAACCTTATGGTGATAAGGGATCAGCCTATCGCCCATAACATTAGTCCATCATATTGTTAGAGGACACAATCTCTCAACCTCAAACTTTTTTACTATTCATTATTATTAAAAAGGCATTAAATATACTCACAAAAAAAGGATTAAATCATAGTTATTTAGTAAAAATCTGATTGACTCTCCGGTCCGTGGATGTCCGTGTTTCTTTATGGATTGACTCGATCGGAAATCCCATCCGGCCAAGTTGGTAAATCTACAATTAGTAACGTCAAAAATAAAGATCGAATCTACTCTTTGATTCGACGACCAATACCCTAAACGCTACTCCACCTGTAAAGCCATGGAAATACCAAGTAGGTAGCTTCACTAAAAACATGCCATAAATTATTAACGTGATTGAGCGAATGTTGAATCCATAAATGTATGTTTGTAGTATACAGAACCGTATATAGAGCAATACTCAATAGACAACTAGCTTTATAAAAGTGTCCATGAAGCGTAGGAAGGTTCGATCAGGCCCAACCAATCAATCATGTCGTTCGCTACATAATTAATACCTTCACGTAGAATCACCACCACCCCTCCGTAATTTGTCTGGTTGTGAATACAGGCACCCCTTATCAGACCATCATGGAAATAAAGGCAAGGAATAATCAATATTTTTCCACCCCACGAGCTGTACGCATGCGTGGTGGTACCCACCTGGTGGTGGCAACCAACCCCACGGGTCGGGGAAACCCACGGCTGCAGCCCTCGCACCATTCTTGTGTGGAAACCCACCGAGGAAGCACCAGTTGACGGCAAAATGCTCGTGATACCAACACCTCATCTCTTCCCCTTCATACCACCATGTGAGTAACCCTTTCTTTAGAACCCCACTGGTACCATTCTCCTCTTTTGGGTTCTAGAACTTTCTAGAACCGATTGCGTCATTCCTAAAGTCGGTGCGTCGACGCATTCTTATTAAAATATGCTGTATTCGTTCGTAACATACTTTTGAGTTCGTGTGAACCTCACATATGATAAGCAATGACTCACGGGTACCATATCCCATCATGACGTAGTACATTAAATTCGATTTTACTGACAGTAGTGTTATTTCCGCAGAATTAAACAATGGCGACACATTCTGGTAAGAAAAGTTTGTAAATTCAAATACCGCTTCTTTCGATCTTAGTTCACTTTTTTTATCATAATCGATGGTAAAAAGGTAGGTCTTAATTATAAATAAGTAATATATGTATCTATAAGCTTATGACTGTATTCCCTATTGGGGTAGTCAGAGTTAAATGCCTGCAATTCACCGAGCTTTATTGGAGTAACATGATAAACCGTAGCGCCTTTTAGTCAGTCAGTCAATCAATCAATCTCAATTATTATATTTTTTACATTTTTCCTCACCTTAAGGTTGTCTGGAAGAAATCGCTTTAAGCGATAAGGCCGCCATTTGCCATGTACTTAGTTAAGAGACTTTTTGTAATTATTTCTTTTTATTTTGGTGCAATAAAGTGTATTTGTATTGTATTGGCAGTCTTGATCGATGGGGCTGGCATAACAAAATTTCGTTAAAAGCCCTTAAGTAATTAAAAGAGAAAAAAAAATACCACAGCGCCGTTTTTAATGGCCGACAGCCAACCATGTTTGTCATTCTAAGCTCATAGTTTTTTTTTTACTATTTCTTCACCTAATAATATACCGTTTTATAATGTGGTATGTTGACTTATGAGTGAAATAGAGCTTAACAAACAACACCACATCTATTTGTGTAAACTAGACGTTATTGCACGCGTTAAACGCGATCCATTAGCGTGATTATACTGTTAATTAAGAAAATTAAATTATAATTTCAATTTAGACCACACCCAGGTGATAATGCGGTTTGTTAGATAAATACACTTAACGTACGCAAACAGTAAATAGATGCACATTTTTGTGTTTTTAAGGTAAGTACTCAATAAGTAATTTTTAATATAGATGGTATGTATGCATTTTACAAAAATATATGGAAAGATATCATTCAAATTCAAATTCAAAAATATCTTTATTCAGTAGGTAACATAGTTACACTTTGAATCGTCAATTTTACATAACGAACGTCTCATCCGCCTAAAACTACTGCAGCTTCTCACAACCTGTATAGCCGGGGAAAAGAAGCTGCAAGAAAAACCTCGGCACAGGGCCCTAGACGTTCTTTAAAAAAATAAAAATAAACATAAAACATAAAATATTGGTATACAATTGAGTAATTTAGCTGCCTAATATCAGTTCTCAGACAGTTAATCCCATGCATTCATATCTTCTAAATAATCACTAACTTTATAATAACCTTTTTTGTAAAGTTTTTGTTTAACTACTGTCTTAAAACAGTTGAAAGGCAAATTCTGAATGTCAATGGGAATCTTATTGTAAAAACGTATACATTGCCCCTTAAAAGATTTAGTAATCTTATGTAATCGACTGACTTGTAAAGCAAGTTTATTTTTATTCCTGGTATTAACAATGTGCCGATCGCTATTTTTTGCAAATAATCCTATATGTTTTTTTACATATATTAAGTTTTCAAAGATATATTGTGATGCCAAAGTTAAAATATTAATTTCTTTAAATTTATTTCTAAGTGACATCTTGGGTCCCAATTTGTAAATCGCCCGAATGGCTCGCTTTTGCAGAACAAAAATGCTGTTCATATCTGCAGCATGACCCCACAGCAAGATGCCGTACGACATTAGACTGTGGAAGTAGGCAAAATAAACTAATCGCGCGGTTTCTACATCGGTTATTAAACGAATTTTTTTGACCGCGAATGCTGCTGAGCTGAGCCTTTTGGACAACTTATCAATATGAGGACTCCATTGCAACTTAGCGTCCAAAGTAATTCCCAAAAATACAGCAGTATCCGTGAGGTCCAATTCCTTATTTTTTACAATAATAGAATCGAGGGGCCTACTAACATTCGATAACGTAAAATAAACATATTTTGTTTTATTTTCATTAAGTAGCAGGTTGTTTACAGTAAACCAATCCACTACCTCTGAAATGGCGTTGTTTACATCGTCAAAGGAATCTTGTCGTCTCTTTACTTTAAAAAGTAAGGAGGTATCATCTGCAAACAGCACCACCTCATGTTTTACAAGACTAGGTAGGTCGTTTATGTAAACTAGGAATAGAAATGGACCTAGAATTGAGCCCTGCGGGACGCCTATAGTGACGTTAGATCCACACGATCTGCAGCCATGCACATCAACCCTCTGAACGCGGCCACTAAGGTATGACTCCAAAAGAGCGATGGCATTATCAGTTATTCCATAGTGACGAAGTTTCGCGATCAAGATATCATGACAAACGCAATCGAAGGCTTTGGAAAGGTCGCAAAAGACACCAATAGCATCTTTGGACTCCTCCCAAGCCTGAAAAACATGATTTATTAACTCAACACCAGCATCGGTTGTTGAGCGACCCTTTGTGAAACCAAATTGTTTATTAGACATTAAATTATTTAAATTGAAATGTTGAAGTAATTGCAGTAATAAAATTTTTTCAAATATTTTACTAAGCGTGGGTAGTATAGATATTGGTCTAAAATTAGTAGGGTCAGAAGTACTACCAGCTTTAAACAATGGAATGACTTTACTGTGCTTCATTAAATCTGGAAACACACCATTGTCTACACATTTATTAAATATACATGATAGATAGGGAGCTATGCAATCAATCACGGAGTTAATGACTTTAACAGAGAGACCATGAAGATCTGCAGTCTTTTTGATTTCTAAAGATTTAAAAGCTCTTAAGACGTCCCTAGGACTCACGTGTGTAAATGTTAGTTTATCTACTTTGGACGTATCTATGTGCTCCCTTACAAGTGATTGAGCGAGTGCAGGAGATGACTTCAAGTCCTTGGTAGTCGAAAATGGAATGTCAGTAAAGAATTTTTCAAAAGCTTCAGCAACTTGCTTATCATTTGTGAGTAGTTTACCGTCAATTTGTAATTGATACTCGAGATCGCGTGCTTTGACTTTCCCAGTTTCGCTATTAATAACTTTCCAAGTCATTTTAATAATATCTGAGCTACCTTTAATTTTACTGCTAACAAACATTGCCTTCGCGGTAACGCAAACACGTTTGAAAACTTTTGAATACTGTTTTACATAGTCGTGAAAAGCTACGCTATGATTGTATGTTCTTTCTTCGTAAAGTTCATACAACCTGTTTCTACTCTTATAAATTCCTACCGTCGCCCAGTCACTAAAAATTGGTGTGTCTGCTTTCTTAATTGTTTTTGCCTTAAATACTTTATTAAATTCCGATTTTGTTAGATTAAATAGGGAGTTATATAACAAATTTGGGTCATCACAGTAAGGAAGTTCTGGTAATTTGTTTGACATATTATCTTTGAATTGTTCTAAACGACTACTTGATATGGGATTGCATGTAACATCCTTTTTCAGTGAGCGGTCAACAAATAAGTTGAAAGATATTTGTTGACCACAGTGATCTGACTTTAATTTATTAATTATTAATTTATCACAAGGTTCTAAGTTACTAAAAATATTATCGATACATTTCGCGGACTGTGACGTGATTCGGGTTGGTTCTGAAAAAAGATTTACAAGATTATAACACAGAAATAAAGATTTGAATGTAGTACTTAATGAGCAATTTTCCAGAATATCAATATTAAAATCACCGCAGACGATAACATGTTTGCTTTTATTACATAATTTGCATAAAGCTTCATCAATAACTTTCTCAAATAGATCATAAGATGAAGCGGGGGGTCTGTATACGCTCAATACAATAAGCCGGCTGAGTTCAATACAGGCTAGCTCAACAGTTCGCTCAACTGAGAGACTTACAATATCCGTTCGTTCCTTATATTTTAAACAATTACGTACTAATATTAATGAACCGCCACGGATAGCCGTCTCCCTGCTGTACGAGCTGGCAACCTGGTGATTATTGAAGCAAACGAACTCATGTTTTTTTAGCCAATGTTCAGTTACGCACATAATATCAACACAATTACTGTTTAAAAAAAGTTCAATTTCAAGTTCCTTGCCCAATATTCCTTGTATGTTTTGGTGTACCAGGTTGATTACATTTGTATTTTTCTTATTGCATTTTATATTTAATATGTCCTCATTTAACTTACTACAGCCAAAGTTTTTCTCTGTTGTCATTAAATTTAATTTAAATTACAAATGTCAGAAATAAAAATAGGCTGCTCAATAGGAGCAGACGCGTTAAAAGCCAACGAATTGGCTGATTCTAATGTAAAAAAAAAAGGATAGCGACTTCGCTATTTGTCTTTTGTAAAAGTTAGATAGATAGTAATATCTACCTTTGGTCAAATAAAAATTCCTAACATAGGAATTCGTATCAATGAACTGAAATTTATTATAATAATCGCATACTAAAGTATGCAATGTCAGGTTTAGATCATGCCTAAACTTATTTTCGGAATTAAGCTGACTTTGGCTGAAAGGCAATGCAAACAAAATCACTTGTTCTACATTCGGTAGGCTGTTAAGTAAGGAAATATAATGGGAAAGTAGTTCTTTGTTCGCGTTACCTCTCCTACCGGCCAAGATTATGATTGTACTATTTTTCGAGAATTTATAAGAAATTATTCTTTTTAAAATGTCTAAATAGGAGGCACCCGGCATACAATTATTAATTACTGCCCGCCTCAAGAAATGGCTAAGTTGTAAACCCATTGTTTTGCCAATTTCGTCACTAAACATAATAATATTTTGCGCTTTGTTTACCGGCGCGGGCGCCGCCTGCCCGGTCGCCGACGAGAAGGACGTATTATTGTCATTAACAATTGGTGTGAGGAGCAAGTCCTGCGCCGCCGGTACCAGCTGATGGGCCGGCGCGGGCGCGGACAGCGGGGAGGACTCGGAAACACGAGCAGGCCGCTCAGTCTGCGAGGATGAATGATTGCAACTATACTGACGATTAATTAGTGAATCGAAGCGTTCCGCGTTGTGAAAACTCAAACTCACTAACTTATCAGCGGCCAGCTCGTGCTTTCGAATAGTTTTCTGAGCTACTTCGTAGTCCAGTGTCATATTTTCTAAGGATTTTGTCAGTTTTTTTATCTGTGCCTGGAGCTGATCAATTTCACACTCATATTTTTTTGTTTGGTTTAAATTTATAACAGCCAATTTATAGCAGCCATTGTTTTAATTATATAACAGCCAACTAGCCATAGGAGTTATTACGTCACCCCTATAAAAATACTGGATCAGCAACCCTGTTTTGACACCACGACCAAAGTATTATAATCTTATTCATACCTAAGAGAATTTTGTTTTGAAAAATACAATAACAATACATATAAAATATTATAAGTATGACTGTTGGGAAAGCAGATAAATATTTTACGCAAGTAAAAAAATATATGAATCTTCTTAGTTAGGCCATGTTTAATTACGTACCTAGGTATAATTTAACATGATCCGTGGGCTTTAAATGTGGGTAAGTAGATACAATTCTCATTTTCAAATATAAATATAATACAACTATTTCGGAAATGGGACTCAACTTAAGAATTTATGTTATAAATCGAATTCGGTTTAATTATTAGACAGGTACCTTAATAAAAATAGTTATTTAGACTTTTCGTCGCTAAGAAACTGAACCTTAAGTTAATTCAGTACCTAATTAAGAAATGTACATGCCTCCGTTTTTTGGTAACTCGATAACTCAGAAATGATATCAAATTATTCCATGTTTGCCATAGAGGCCGTCTCATGACAGTCAGTCATCGATCAATTTACTAATGAGTTTAATATTATGGTCGTATTATTTACTTGAAGTTCATTTTTTTACTTAAAAATAGCTTCTACGCTAGGCAAATAGAAAGCACGACCGTTTTATGTCGAAAGTTATAGCAATAGCAAAGCACTACTTAAATAAATATTAAATATACACTATTAAGCTTAAATGTATAACTTAACTGAGTCTAGATTTTCACGATAATTTCCCCATTTCCTTTTTAGTGTTAATAATGATTTTACGCTTGTAAAATACTAGTTATTTATTTAATAATTAAACTATTACTGCTACATATAATTATTATGTAGTTTCTCGGCCGTTAATTTGCAATCATAAGCACAGAAGAGTGTGAAACTTATGGTACTTAAGGGCGTTTTCATATTAGCGAACTCGCTCGCAAATCGCCAGTGTATTATGAATGTACTCGGAATGCCTCACAAAGGCTGTTTTTATTTAAGCAACTAAAAATTAGTAGTGATGTAGGTATCTTGGAGGCCTTTTTATCAGAGCCGACGGCCAGAGAATCATATTTGATTTATGCTTTCATTCACAACAGCATCACTTCTTAGGCTATTGTGGGTGGGGGCATGAATTAAATATGTTTTTTTACCATTTTATCAGTTTAGTCCGTCTTGATCGATGGGGCTGGCATAACAAATTTTGTTAAAAGCCTCTAAGTAAATAAAAGAACAAAAAATAAGCCCAGATCTTCAATAGGTACGAAGTTGTCTTCTCTAGTAATCTTTATCTCTTCGACCACGACATCCTGATGTAAGTTGTGACCAGTGCGTTCCTGGGAATTTTCCCACTTTGACTGTAAAAAGGCGCAAAACTTAAATAAAAAAAGACCTTTAGTACCTAACCTTTATGCAGATACGACCAGAGTACAAAAATAAACAATTAAAAAAAAAAACAGGCAATGTCGTTAACTATTAATGAGTTTTTATAATGGGAACATTCTCACTTTGGGAACATTCCATCACTGGTTGTGACTGTGTTTATCTTTTGACGTGACTTATTGCAAATTTGCTTCAGATGATATTAACTTCTAGGCCGGCAAATGGGGAGCGCTGAAGGCTCTCACCCGGTTACTGTGTTTATCGATAGCTACATTTACATACATGTTTAAACTTATAAGTAAAATGTTACTTTGTTATAAAGTTAGTTGGTAATATTATGATCGCGTGGTGAAGGTTTATAGTAGAGTTACAGTACCTACATAGGGCGACCCATTTTATATTTATGATTTAAAAACGACGCAGGCGCGTGCGCTGCCTGGGGCTAAGAGTGGGGTTGAGGATGGAGTATTAGCTATTTTTAGTCCGGTTTCACACATACGTCAGGTACACAATGGAGCTGATACCAGTACACACAATCTAATTTTATTTTAAGTTATACCTGTCATCACTACATAGTATAAAACAAAGTCGCTTTTTCTGTCCCTATATCCCTATGTACGCTTAAATCTTTAAAACTACGCAACGGATTTTGATGCGGTTTTTTTAATAGATAGAGTGATTCAAGAGGAAGGTTTATAAATGTATAATAACATCCATTAAATAGTGGAGAAATACTGTTATTTTTGAGGTTTTTAATGTGATGTCGTAAATAATTTCATTTTTTCCTCGGCATTGCACCCAAGCCGGGACGGGTCACTAGTTTCTTATAAGTACACCCAAAAACAATGCCAATGTCAGAAGACCATCGCCCTTAGTTGACTTCTAAGCCATGCTCGGTTTTTTTAAACGTGACTTAGACGTTGTAAGTTTGCCTCAGATCGTAATAATTACTTGGCCGGAGAAATAGGGAGTGCTGAGGGCTCTCACCCGACGACATTAAGCCTGAGGGTGCCCAGTTGGGCCTGAACCTCGGCTCAGGGCGTCGCGTCGTCTCAAAAGATTATATTTGAAAGAATTTATTGACACTAGTGGGGCAATAACGATAACTGCTGAGTGAGGGAAATCGTCGACCACGCCGGCGGGGTAGGTATCAATCAGGGTTGCCATGATCGGGATTACAAACAGCTTCCACAATAAATCACGACTAAAAACTTCTAATACTAACTCCAATATTAAGCATTATTTTGTCTCTTATAAATGTCCGACAATCATTTTAATTTATGACATACAGATCCATGTAATGTGGCATCGCCTACAGAGTCATTAAGGCAAAGGTTGAAAAATGTTCTGCCTTGTTCTTCCGACTATCATTTTGTAGTCTGTGGTCGACGATTAAAAACGAATTAATAGCTGACAATGGTAGATGCTTTTAGCTGTGTTTTATTATTTATTTCTTTGCTTAAATATGTATATTTGAATATTTAATTTGGAATTGTTACAATTGAGCAATTAATTGAGATAAAGATTTTTGAAAACCATTTCAAAGGGAATTGAAGCATTTAGTGTATTACATTATTTTTGTTGCCAAAGGTTTCCTTGAAGAGATTGCTGTTGGTAGCAAAATGTCCATTGTGTTTTTTTAGTTTAATTGTTGTATCTTTTTGTATTGTTCCCGAACTTTCTGTTAACCTGTCTGCCGAACAAATGGAGATAAAAACTAGAAGCTCAAATGTAGGGAGCAGCACTGTTGAGTGTTTCTAAATCTTGACAGTTCCCCATACCAGCTATAATTCGTGATAAATTGCTATAAAATGTGGATCAAAGTGGAATGTATCCCATCTGAATGACGAGTAACGAAAAAAGAAAAGCAACCATCAGTTGGAAAACGGCCTCCGTGGTCCAGTGGTTGCCCGGTGGGGACAAATCACTTTGTGATCCCTAGTTTGGTTAGGACATTGCAGGCTGATCGCCTGATTGTCCAGAAGTAAGATGATCCGTTCTTCGGAAAGCACGTTAAGCCGTTGGTCCCGGTTACTGCTTACTGATATAAGTACGTAGTCGTTACTTGAGTCACGTCAGGGGCCTTTGGCGGGTCAATAATAACCCTGACACCAGGATTGATGAGGTTGGTCATTCACCTCACAAGTCTCACAACCCACACGATAGAAGAAGTTGGAAAAAGGCAGTTATGATTGAAAATAAGTTTTAGTGTCTTAATTATTTTCTTTCCGATCTTTAGATAATAAATATAACACTATGATTATGCAATTAAACGGTACACAAAGGATTAAAGTGTAAAAATAATAACCAAAATAATATTTTTAATTAGTCGAATAGTGTGGGGAACTGTCATACTTTAAGAACACTCAACAGTAGCGACACCTGGTGGGAGAAATAGGCAGTTTATATTCTCATTCTTGTCATTTACAATTAGTCACTACAAAAAAAATGGCAGTTGCTTCTGAACCCGACCTGTTCATAACTCAGGTAAAGCGCACTCTGTGAAAAACGTAAAAGCAGCTAAAAAATAATTGTGAAGTTATTTCAAGAATGCCTACCTATATGACGAGACAAGTAACCTAACCTCGATATTATGTTTTCCGCAGAAAGTAGCAGTATCAGTAGCAATATGTCGTGTGAAATATTCCGATAAATCACTGACCGACCTGTTTGTCCAACACCTTGCATTGTCAAACGTTTTGTAACCACTATCTTGCTCTAGATCTGACGGACAAGTTCAATCTAGCCAGATTGTTTTGAGCTTTGACTCAATGCCGAGAAAAAAAGAAATAAAAACGAATGTTTTATCTAAATTATTGATGAATTCATCTGATTCGTACCTTCAAGACAACCTTTGTAGAACACCAATCCGCAGTGGAGCAGCGTGGTGGAGTATGCTCCATACTCCTGCGCCTAGCGATGGAACGTATATAGGCTGTTTTTATTTTTTATGTTATTAATGGAGCAGTTTACACTAACACATCTAGTTCGACCATTATAGACGGCGATAGGGCTCGCCACCTATCACGTTGGTCTAACAGAAAGCTCGGTGAAGCGTGGGTACTTAGTTCATATTGCGATGGATGTACCTCTGACTACCCCAATTGGGATAAAGTCGTGATCTTATGCTATGTTATATATTAAAACAGCCAGCAATTGACTTCTATGATATGCCCAAAGTGATTAAGCAGCTTGCAGTGTTTTAAGTTTTGAGATAACTAAGGTTTATAATACTCTTTACTTATACATACATACATACATAAACTCACGCCCGTAATCCCTAATGGGGTGGGCAGAGCCACAAGTAATCAAAGACAACTTGCAGCCACTGTTGATACGAAGTCCAAAAATGGATATGATGAACCTTATGGTGATAAGGGATCAGCCTATCGCCCATAACATTAGTCCATCATGTTAGAGGACACAATCCCTCTGTCGGTTTTTACGACATGCCCGGGAAGAGAAGCAGCTGAACGTGTTCTATGTTTTTTATATGCTCCCAGAACAGCATAGAAGCAAAAACTCTTTACTTATACATATTTTTTTAAGGTTTTAAACTTTTTTCTGAATAGTTCTGATACACTATGTGGGTACAATGTACTGACTACTCCAATTGGGATATAGTCGTAATGGTCCCATTATGACAGAGCTTTGAATAATCTGGTCAGGCGTTCTGATTCGACCATTACTTATAGACACCTGCAGTCTCGTAAATATCTTCAGATTCGTGTCAGACACAGAGGTCTTAGTATATTGGAGGTGTATACTTGTAACATGCCTACTATCTGTCAATCAAGTAACCCATGTATTTTAACATTTATAATTAGCAAAAGACAAAGCCTTTTTGCAATAGAAAGATAAAATCTGGAATAAATTAAGATATATCGACATGTTTTATTGTATAGTTTTTGAAATGTTTAGCCTAAGTTGTTTGACCTTCGATAGATTCATAAAAAATATAAGTTTATTTATAGATTGTTTTGTTTTAAAACTGTTCTTGCTGTGGATATCCAGTGTATACAAAATAAGTAACTGTTGAATTATTAATTTCGTAGGTATTTTTGAATAGATTTTTTAAGGGTTTCCCTTCTGGTTGACACCATGAATAAATCACTCTCTATTTATTCTCTTTAATATTAATAGGGAAAGAAATCGACACAAGAACGCGCTACCCATTTGTCCGGCTAAGTAGTTCATGCCATTTTTGGCAAATCTACAACAGGTCACGTAAAAAATACACAAGAATGGACGGCCTCCGTGGACCAGTGGTTGAGCGTTGGGCTCACGATTCGGAGGTCCCCGGTTCGAATTCCGGTGGGGACATATCACAAAAATCACTTTGTGATCCCTAGTTTGGTTAGGACATTACAGGCTGATCACCTGATTGTCCAAAAGTAAGACGATCCGTGCTTTGGAAGGCACGTTAATAGTCGTTCTAGATAGAGAAGGCTTATCTAAGTACCTATACTTAATAATTTATTACTCCATATATTACCACATGTTGGGTGGTAAAGCGGATAAATTAAAAAGTAGTTTCAAAACGAGAGCATGAATATCAAGTAGCAGTTTTATTAAGACATTACGTTTGCTCTTAATTTCCTTAAGAGAGACACTTTGTAACATTTTATGGGTACCTTACCTACGTAATATATTAAAAGTTTAATGTCTTACTACATTAGTTGTAGTGGGAGTGGCCTTATTTCAATTAAACATTAAGCTTACTGCTTGAATCCATGATAGCCCTGTTCCAACCCCAACTCGGGTTTTAAACCACTGAATTCGACTTTTATAAGTTTGAATTCATGTTTGAATCATAGATAATTGATGTCGTGGGCCCCAGCTAATGGAAATAGGCTCGCCTCCTATTAAACATAGCCGGCGTGAAGTGGGGTGTATATACTATTACCCTTTTCTAAGTTATGTTGAACACAGAATCAGGAAAGGGGGACAAGCAAAACAAAATCCCGTATCCCTGTTTGCCTGTCTCACCTTTTTCTTTTAAAACCATTTAATACACCAACCCGCAGTGGAGCAGCGTGGTGGAATATGCACCATACCCCCTCCGGTTGACTGAGGAGAGGCCTGTGCCCAGCTATGGGACGGATATAGGCTGTTTATCGATATATTACATACAAATAAACAAATTTTAAAATTGTTTCGGTCTGGGTCTTTTATCGCACTAGAGCAGTCTAATGGAGTATGCTCCATACATTCTTAAAATTATAAGGGGATGTCTAAATGTCTCGGACATTGGTGCTAATTCCTGTAAACACCATCTAATTTTATTTTAAGTTATATCAGAAGACAGAATTATGTTGACAGCACACGTCAAATGGTTTGCCAGCGAGATACCTTTTTGATTCGCCCGGGTTCTTCATTCATTTACTCATTCTTCCTAAAATTAAGAGCTGTCAATCATCCGTCCTTTTCCTTTTTGGCGGGTAAGAAAATGACAGGTATGACTTAAAGTAAAATTAGGAGGTGTCTGCAGGAATCGGGGCCATTGGGATATATAAGGTGTTTATATTTATGAACTCTATATATTCATCAGATATGTGGGTATGTAAAAACATGTTGGCTTATTTAAATGATGTAGTTTTGTGCAATACAGTCTTATGGAGTTGCAGACTGTCGCAATAGCAGGTAATTGGGCGTTTGATAGAGAAAAAAACATGGCTAGTTGGTCATGCGCATTAGGTATGGTAGAGTCAGCAGAAGTAATGGCTTAGGTCCACAAAGCTATACCACACCCCGGACACTTCAAACAAAACACCTCATTTTACACAGACACTACACATTGACGTTATCGTACACGCGCATCTGTATGTGTGACGCCTGCCGTCCATAAGATTGAAGACTAAAGTAAGACCGAGGGGAGACGGGTGAGAGGAGCTCAACCGCTAATGGGGAGCGGAGAGTTGCAGTTCTATACGTACTTATTCTATGACCTTACCTAAATAAGTACAACTCTATGTACCTACTTACCAATGTCCGGACTTAGTGGATCAAGGCAGATTAACATCACAGATCAGACACTCCGTACAAAAATCTCATTATTTCCGTGTTCCGCCTAGCACGTAAACGCGAGTGAAACAGACAGTCTGCATGCGCTTCCTTACTCTTAAAAAACCGGACCTGTCAAATCTTCAGGTTAGGTAAGCGGACCCTGTGAAAAACGGGATAATCCTAGGGAGATGATGATTGCCCCCCTTTTGCTGCTGACATTTGGAGGCTCTATCCACCCCAGTAGAAAATAACAAGCGTGAATCAGTTTCTCGTGCTAACAGTACCTACGTAGGCCTATTACATTAGTATGTGGGTTACGTCCTTAGAGGGAGACACTTGCGATGAAGCGGCGGAAACGGAATTCTAAGCCTTTTTTACAAATTAATTTCTTTAAATTTAACTGTATATGCGATTTGCAATCATTAAAAAACCTTAAGCTAATTTTAACTTACTAATGACATAAGGAATGGGAAGGCAGAGATGTTAATAATATATATTATACAGCTCCTGGCCAGCTATATTTAAGAATCTAAAGGGGAAGGGGGGGGATGATTAGGTGACTTCCTAATTAATATCAAAATAAACAAAAAAACAGCATATTTTTTTTTATTTATAAAAAGTAAATTACTTAGAAGAAGGCTACGTTGAATACCAGTTCCTAATTCGCGATTAGCATTTTATAATTTATCTTCTGCGGAGGTCCGTGTAGTTCTATGTTAATCTTTGATGACACCATGTCTCATTATAAGTAGCTACGCACTGTGATTTATATTAATTGCTTTTTTTTTTCGTTTCAGATACCTCTAAACCAGAGCCTTCGAAAATGAGTTCATGACCCTATGCTGTTTGTCAAGGTAAGTGCCTAACCTAATTAATATCATTAAAACATATAATACCGGGTTCTTACCGCGTTAAAAACAAAGATATGACCCTCCCGATATTTCTACACTGGTACAAGTGCCATGTCGCGGTAAGAACTCAGTATTATGCGTCTTAATTATGAAAATAACCGCGTAAACCTCAAAAAACCTAATTAATATGTTTACGCTAGACTTATATTTATTATCCTTTTGAGAAGACAAAAAGATGACAAGTCAGTTTGGTGTAGACTTGAACACATAATTTTATACTCATGTAAATAATTATCTTCACACAACCTTGTCAAGTAGATAAAGTAAATAAAATACCTATAAGGTTATGCCTTAGAACAGAAAATAAAAGGTAACGCTAAATAAATCTACTTATAACGTTGTTTTTTTTTTAAGTGTAGGATATGAACTTAACGACAATAATACATCATGTCACGATTCCTATGAAAAATCTTATTACGTAAGTATGTTTTGGTATCTGTTTTAGTTTGCCTATAACCATAAAGCAGCACGGACCGGAGCCCAAAAGTATTTAAAACCAGAAAAAAAACCTACAAAAAGATATCAAGTACATTTTCAAACATTAAATTAAAAATAATATTCCGCAGAATTCCGCTGTTCCTTTTTCAAACAAAACCTAACATGACATTATACAGTATGTCTCAATCTCCGACACAACACAATTCACATTAAGTTGCGGTGGTCAAGATCAGATCACGACCGCAAGCAAGCGGTCACAAAAACTTGATCAACGGGGCTTATCGCTTCAACTACAGGCTGTCAATAATTCGTTGATTGATTTACCGTAACTTTATTTAAGGATTATTTTTTTAAATAGTTAATGTCCCCGATTCCTGCAGACACCTCCTAATTTTACTTTATATACCTGTCATTTTCTTATCCACCGAAAAAGAAAGGGACGGATGACTGACAGCTCTTAATTTTAGGAAGAATGAGTAACCCGGGCGAATCAAAACGGTATCTCGCTGCTACGTGTGCTGTCAACTTAAGTCTGTTGGGTTATTAGCCAATGTTATTTTTTATGGGTTAGTTAGTTTTTAGATTTGTGCTTAAAATTGACGTGTGTTCCATAAATTTTATTTATATTTGATTACACATCCCTATGATTTTCGGCGGATAAGAAAATAACAGATATAACTTAAAATTAAATGGTGTCTACAGTAATTAGCAACATTGTTTAATACTTCAAAAGAAGGAAGGTAGGTACGGCACAGTCGACCCAAGCTGTTGCCCGCTGCGTTTTCTGCGCTTTGTCATTTCCATATAATAATTATCCTTAGGTTCAATATCCAAAAACTTTCGTCCTTTTTATTATAGGCAGGCAATATTACCAAAAGGAACTATGTGGCTGTAAGTTAGTCAGTTAATCATAACCATAGCAAAGAGATTCCTTAAGCTTAGCTCCATGTGTTCGGCCTAATAAATAATGAATGCAATAAATAAATGAATTTAAAAAAATATTTTCTAGTTACCGAAAATTCTGTATTATTTTATATTTACAAAAAAAAAAATTCTTTATGTGCATATGATGATGGTGTCCAAGTTGGTAAGTTACATAGTTTCACATCACAGATCCATTCGGGCACAACAAAATAGAAGTTTAAAAGAGAGAAGGAAGCTTTTCAGATTGTAACATCATCATCATTAAGGTATTCACTAGTGCTGTATTAACGTTTATAATTAGAAGTTCTTTTATTTTATTTTTATAAAAAATTTACACTTTTTTCTTCTTTTGTTAGGCATTTAACGTTTAAACTGCAGCACGCTGTATGTAAGTACGCGATGGAATTACTAAGCGTGCGCTTTGCGGCTTAGCCTCCATGTAAGTTCATCACTCATTTACCTTGTTAAGTTCCATTTCCAGGCTACGTTCTCCGAAAAACATATAGATGGCGTTGTACGGTCACAAGCATTAATATGTATACACTTTGGTACCATGTCACATTAACTTTTTTGACAAATTGAACTGTAAGTCTCACTAAATGTGAAATATGTTAGTGCGACAGAGTCCTAAAGTGGGTACATTATATTGCTCATGACTACAGATTTAACATAATTATTACCTTTTTTCTCAATGCTCGGGTAGATAATTATTCAAAAACATAATGTAATGGCAGGCGCATTCGATAAAAATAATTGTTACTTGATATTTGGATCAGATATGAATACAATTATGTTGATTGCTTCTCTTTATTTTAAGCAGAATAATATAGGGTGGAAGTTGTGTTGTGCCTGGGTGTATTAACAAGTTTATACCCAAAAACAAGGATAAAAGCATGCATAATATGTCCTATGAAATAAGGAGGTTAAACTAAGGTAACACTGAACAGCGCTATATATAGTTTATTCTTAGAATATAGCCTGGAAAGTCCGTCATGGATACTTTATGTTATCTGAAATAGATTGATAAAGATACTCTGCTATTTTTTTTTACTAATTTAGGTATCTTATATATACGTAACATAGCAATGTAACATAAACAGCCTATATACGTCTTACTGCTGGGTACAGAGCTCCCCTCAATCAAGCGGAGGGGGTATAGAGCATACTCCACCACACTGCTCCACTGCGGGTTGGTGGAAGTGTCTTACGGCTAATAGCCGGGATCAACGGCTTAACGTGACCCCGAAGCACGGAATCATCTTACTTTTTCGGACAATCAGGTGATTCAAGCCTGCAATATTCTTACCAAAGGTTACTATATGTGTTTCTACCAGTTGTTTTAGTTATTTAGTCTAACAGTTGACTTATATATTTCAAATAATTAGCATTTCTATAGGATTATAATCAATTAGTACGGCCTAGAAAATCCACGATCTGCCCATAGAGCATTGAGCACAAATTCCACAAAAAGGCGGATTCTGCCCAAGCGTTTATCGGCAGGCTATTGAATGAATGGAGGCATGCATTAAGTGAATAAACGCAGTAATTACCTATCAATTAGTACCAATATGTTCCGCTAATTCAAAGTAAACCCGACGGTATTCAACATCTGAACTATGCAACCCAAAGGAGTTTTTACTATAGCAATTTCAATTAATTTAAATTAAATTAAAAAATAAACATGCAAACACTGACTGGAATCAGCCATAAAAATATTTTTGCCGACATAAGACGGAAAAGAAGAAATAAATTACTTTTTTATATTCTTTATGGCTAACCTAACCACGTAACTCATTATAAATAAACGGCCAGTGCAAACACTGAAAACAAAATAGTACTTATTTATTTTTAAAAAGAGACTCATTCTAATAAACATGAATGTATATTTGTAAGTATTTAATTGTAATGCAAATGTACTTACAAGAAATAAATTTCGATAAGTGAGTCACATCATTTTATTTTGAATCAAAAAATATTATTTTAATACATTAAATTATGAACAATTTCTTGTCATTTTTTAAACATCTTTGTTTATAAAAACAAAAAGTTGTCAGTGACAGTAAAATTGGCGGGAATAAACAAAGATGTACTCTCTCGACAGCTGTTTGGTTGTTAGCTATAAATAGTGTTCGTAATTGATCCATCGACAGCCACTTACACCTGCTATGAGTAGTAGACGTTTATCTTTGATCTTACAAATGTATCAAGATTGATATTAAACAGATAAAAGAATTGAAACGTGGTTCTTGACAAATTGTAGCGATAAGCTTTCCTGTGAAAAAATTGTTCTCCTCTGTAATTGTCATTTATGTTGTGTTTATACGCTATAGAGTATTGTGTATTGTAGAAATACAAAATAATAATAGACAAATTGCAGTAAGTTATCGTCATCTCCCTGAATTATCCCATTTTGCACGGGTCCTGACTTTATAGGTTCGGTTTTTTACAGACGCTACTGACAATAAAATCATAAATAGTAAGCTATATAAACATGAAGTCCAAAGTCGATTTGCTATCCTGTTCCTTACCTAAATTTAAAAAAATATTAAATAATTTTGTGAATGTTCGTTTGGCCGAGTGATCTTTAAGTGATGTTTTATTCTTTTTAAGATTTATTTCTCTGTTGTTTCTTTATTTTATGTAGATTGTCGTCCTTTGTAGCGTTAATAAAGTAGCATGTTGTGTTTGCCTATAATTGGACGAGCACTAGTCCAGTATTTGTAAATAGGTTAAGTTACATGTAAAAGTGTTTTTGTCTGTTGGCAAACCTAATAAATAAATAAATAAATGAGTCAATCGCTTAATTTCCTTGTGTAGGTTTACGTACAGCAGGGGGGCAATTTGACATTTGCGCATGTAAAAGTAAGTGCGCAATGCAAACAAATATCAAATAGCAATATTGCTTTCGTAGACGAATTGCTTCGATGTGGCCAGTTAACCTCCCAGTTCATCTCTTGTCAATCGTTTTCGTAAACTTGTGAGTTTATTGATTGGGTATGTACTTACCAACATTTTTTTTATTGAATATATACTTTCTTAAGTAGTAGGTACATCTCTCAGAGAGGTCGATTCTAATACATCATCAATTTAAGTCTCATCGTAAAAGGCAATTCTAGTGAATAAATAGTCACTTTGATGCCTTTATCTCGCTCAGATTGAACGTAAAGACGTTATTTCCCTGCAGGATATTTATGTAATTAACTACATAATTAACAAATAACGGATCTTAATGGTTAAAGCGCGGATACCCAAAGTAGGCGTACATGGCTAGTAAAGCTAAGTGTACCTAAGTATTGAAGCAATTTGATGTCTTTCCGGCCAAGTAAATGGCGACTGATGTAATAACAATAACATCTTTATTAATTGTACTATTAAAGCCTTAAATATATGACAATGGTGCCAATTCCTGTAAATACCATCTAATTTTATTTTAAGTTATATCTGTCATTTTCTTATCCGCCGAAAAGGAAAGGGACGGGTAATCGACAAGCATAAAATTTATGTAACACACGTCAATTTTAAGCACAAATCTAAAACAACCGTCTAAAAATTATACATTGGCCAATAACCTGACAGAATTAAGTTCAAACGGTTTGCATACCAGCGAGATACCTTTTCGCCCGGGTTATTCATTCATTTACTCATTCTTCCTAAAATTAAGAGCTGTCAATCATCCGTCCATTTCCTTTTCGGCGGATAAGAAAATGACAGGTATAACTTAAAGTAAAATTAGGAGGTGTCTGCAGGAATCGGGGCTAATATTTGTTTTAAGTATGTAGTTACAGGTATAAAACAGGTAACATAATTATTATAAGTCAGCTGTTATCCCTAAAAGTTTTAAAACTGAGCTAAGGATACCAACTACCATCCAAAAGTTTTATTCAAAAAGCCAAATGTTCAGACAATAATATTTAAATTTTGAAGAAAATAATATCAAGTTGACAATAAAAAGAAAAAAAATATAATACAATATACGTACAGGAAATCCATGCTAAATCCCTTGAAACGAGGTGTCTAATTAATTATCACTAGTCGTACAAATATAAGTAATTAAAAGAATCGTAAACACAGTTGGCTCGACCATTAAAGACGGCGATACGGCTCACCACCTATCGCGTTGCGTTGGTCTAACAGAATGCTCAGCGAGGTGTGGTTACTTATTTCATCTTAAGATTGATGTACTCACTACCCCAGGGATCACAAAATATTTTTTGTGGTATGTCCCCACCGGGATTTGAACTCGGGACCTGCGGATCGTGAGCCCAACACTCAAACCACTGGACTACGGAAGCCGTTATTTTGAATAGTGAAACTCGACTAGTATGCGAACCGAGGTAGGCAGAGATAGGTCACCAACCCATGTAATTGCTCACTTATCACCGCAATGAAGTAATCTAGAGTGTAATTAAGATTTACGGACTGAGTGCTTCTAAATAGATACCTAGATAGATACTTATTTAATGCCAGCTGATTTAGCAGATGTAGATAGCTTGATACGATTAATACTTCCGCATCCTGTGTGTTAATTGAAGCTTTTTGCTGCCTAGATTATGTTATCTGTGGTGGGTAATTTGATTCGAGCGCACGCAGTCTACGTACGGCGCGTACGTCATACTGCTAAGATTTCCAGTAACAAACAACCAGCTTAGTTTCGTTTATATTTAGTTTATTTAATCATTAACACACACACACACATTTTTCACCAGAGAATTATGTTGTTGTTTTGGTTTTCCCCGAAGGTCAAGGCAAAGGGAACTATGCCCATGCAGCCATGTCTTATGTATTTTTTTTTCATGATGATGATTAATGAAATGATGAAAGGTGATGACGATGAATCATGAAACCTAAGCCCCCACCCTCGGAGCAGAGTCGAAACGAATTAACTGAAAACTCCGCATAAACTTTCGAGTTATAAAGCGGCTTGTTGGCACGAAGCGAAAATAGATAGGTACACTTTGTTTATTGAATATTCCGATATTATAACACCATCGCGAATGTTTTCCGACTAACTTAATGCGATTATGTGTTTGTCAGTATTTTATTTCTCTATTTTAAAAAATGCTACTTTAAAAATTAATGCAAACTCCATTCTTCTAGTATTGTCTGGAAATTTCGTCTGCAAGAAGAAAAGTACCTATAACATCAAAGGAAACCGTAGAATTGACCACAATACAATACAAATACACTTTATTGCACCAAAATAAAAATAAATAATTACAGAAAGATTCTTAAGTACATGGCAAATGGCGGCCTTATCGCTTGACCACCCATGCTTTATAATTGTCGTCGTTGATAGGGGTCATGACCCCCGCGACAGGTTGGTTCATGGGTGGCCACTGCAATTCTATCTAATTCTCTACGGAGATAGGTTGTCTGCAATCTGGTGACCTGGTGACCCCCTCCTCCCTGACATGAAAGCTGGATCCGCTCCTGAATATATCCAGGTGATGTGTCAGTAAAAAAATAAAAGCGTCACTACTGTGCACATCGTGGCCTCCTTGGTTCAGTGGTTTGAGCTTTGGGCTCACGATCCGGAGGTCCCGGGTTCAAATCCCGGTGGAGACCCGGTGGGGATTTGAACCCGGCACCTTCGGATCATGAGCCTAACGCTCAAACCACTGGACCACGGAGGCCTTTATTTTTTAGCTGAACCTATTGATTATGTGAGTTTAGGTAATTGTATTGGAAGTGTTATTACGTTTTGTGATTAGTAGGTACCTATTAAAATAACCAGCATAATATTGCATAAGAGAGAATAGGCAGTAACTGATAATGAATATTATTCTTCTTCTTATCGTGTGGGTTGTGAGGTGGAATACCATACCAACCTCATCAACCCTGGTGTCAGGGTTACTATTGAGCCGCCAAAGAAGCCCCTGACATGGCTCATTTATCGACTATTTACTTACAGTAAGGAGTAACCGGGACCAACGGCTTAACGTGCCTTCCGAAGCACGGATCGTCTTACTTTCTTTTACTTTCGGACAATCAGGTGATCAGCCTGTAATGTTCTAACCAAACTAAGGATCACAAAGTGATTTTTGTTATATGTCCCCACCGGGATTTGAACCCGGGACCTCCCAATCATGAGCCTAACGCTCAAACCACTGGACCACGGAGGCCTTTATTTTTTAGCTGAACCTATTGATCATGTGAGTTTAGCCAGTGTATTGGAAGTCTTATAACGTTTTGTGATAAGTAGGTACCTATTAAAATAACCAGCATAATATTGCATAAGAGAGCATAGGCAGTAACTGTTAATGAATATTAAAATAGACTTTTTAATGCGTGAATTCTTGCAACAACATCTGCCGTGCCATCAAAAAATGGACTCGAGACGAAATGAGAAACGGGACCCTTAGTAAATGTTACTTGAACGCAGATGACCACATACTTGTTTCTTTGTTATAAACTTGTCGAATTGCGAATATTTAAAGATAACGATGATAATAATATGCAAGGAATTTAAATTAAGGAACTCTGTAGATCTTTTGTTTTATAGCATTCACCCGTGCCATAGAATAAGGCATAACGACCTCCGTGGACTAGTGGTTGAGCGTTGGGCTCACGATCCGGAGGTCCTGGGTCCGATTCCCGGTGGGGAAATATCATAAAAATTACTTTGTGGTCCCTGGTTTGGTTAGGACATTACAGACTGATCACCTGATTGTCCGAAAGTAAGACGATCCGTGCTTCGGAAGGCACGTTAAGCCGTTGGGCCCGGTTACTACTTACTGATGTAAGTAAGTAGTCGATAAAACAGCCATGTTAGGGGCCTTTGGCAGCTCAATAGTAACCCTGACACCAGGGTTGATGAGGTTGGTACTCCGCCTCACAACCCACACGATAGAAGAAGAATAGAATAAGGAATAATGCCTGTGCTTAACGAAACTTACAAAGACTCGTCGGCTTAATGATGATACATCGATCGAAAGAATTTCGCTTGGACAGGACCCGGTGGTGTAATGGTTAACACGCTTGTCCCGGCTTGACAAAAGCGGGTTCAAGTCCCGGCCTAGTTAGACATTTTTTCGATTTTTTTTTCTCTACATAACCCTTTTTATTTCGCCGCAGTCGGGTGAAAAGTAACTTTTAGTTTATGTCTCAGCAGCCATTTTAATAACACCGACTGATTCAATATTATAATCAGTTTATAATAGCAATGGAATTACCTGACAATTGCATATAATTTACTGGATACTGTACTTACACAAAAATTAGTTCCTTGACATTTATCGTCAATGAATATGATCTGTAGTTACATACATAAACTCGCCTGTAATCTCTTATGGGGTAGGCAGAGCCACAAGTTATCAGAATTCAATTTGCAACCACTTTGATAAAAAGTCATAAGATAGATTATGATGAACCTTATGTGATCAGATCAACCGATGGCTTGATGGGCCGTTATGACTGGTCCATCATGATGGAAAGAATACAATCCAACTACTTGGGTACTACGGCATTATGGGAACATAAACAACTGAACGCGTTTTGTTTTTATTCGCTTCCAGTCCAATAGAAGCAAGGATTTGACATTTAAAAAGTTATGTTTAAAACCGAGCGATAAATAATGAATAGCAACCTACTTATTATAAAGTTTAAATTTGCATACAGTCAACACCCTATGACGTGCAGACTTGGCATGTTCACTGCAATTTGAAAAAGGAACGTTTATTTTCCTTTTTACTTTTTTACGGCATTGCAGATTCGCGTGCTAGACTTATCGATTCGGTACTAGGAAAAGTATCGATTTAGCTATCTCGATTTTGCTGCGATTGTGTGTTCTATTAAACTTTTTTATTTTAGTCGTAATGCGTGAATGGTTGTGTGATTGGCGTAATCATTATAAGGTGTAAATAAAAAAAAAACCTTATTGAAAATTAACTATTTTTGTTATGACTTATCGTGGTGGAACTTAGCAGTCTGTGGTATGACATTTTACGTGGAGTCATTTTCGAGGTTTTGCAAGATAAACGCACTGATTGCAATAGGTAACAACAATTCGATTTTTTATTCGACAAAAGTAGAATTTCTTTAGCCATATCTATTTATTTTATTATGTGCCTAAGTAAATAGAAAAAAAAATAAAAATATACCCCCTCGCTCCTCACCAGACCCCCCAACTTCACCCCTTAGAATGACAAATAGGGGAAGTTGAGCTGGCCCTCTCCTGGTAAAAATTGACAACATACCCTACACAACTGTAGGTACTAGGTAAGTAAGTTTATTATATTATGTAGCGTATAACCAAAATGTTATACAGTCATCCACGAACATACTAACTGTATAGTTTACTATCATCACAAAAGCCGCCCTAAATCCAATCCTTTGATAACAATAGGACAACTAGGGGACATTTACGGGTACCCTAGTTTAGTTAGGGGGTCAATGGGTGGGGTGTCACCCCCTGAGGGGATGTAAGGGGACGGGGTGGCAATTTTCGTCGTGATTTTTAACACGCAACTTGCTGCTTAGTGTTTTTAGTTTTTATAGTGGAAAAAGGTGAGAATGATTTATGTACGTAGGTATAATGGTTCCATGACGAAATTCAAGTAGCGCCTTATCATTATTGTATAAGTAATTAAACGCCTTTGAACTACGGTAAAACATTCATTTGGGGTTGCTTGAATTACATTTTGTTTTTAGGTTGAATATAAGGCAAAGTGTAGAGGGCAGCAGTAACTGTCAGTACTATTCAGAGGCGGAGGACAGGAGTCCTAGTATGGCTTTGTAATAGACTACTCTGGGCGCCATCCCACTTGCGTCAGACAGAGTACTGCAGGGCGAAAGGCAAGAGGGAAACCACTGCCCTATTTTTCCCTAAAAAAGTAGCATGGAAAATGCTGCACCGACAAGAGCGTGGCTCTTAAATTGGTGATGATGACGATGATAAGGCAAAGTGATATCTTTTAAAAATTAAGCCTTCTAATAAACAAACAACCGACATTGGCCCCGATTCCTGCAGACACCTCCTAATTTTATTTTAAGTTATACCCGTCATTTTCTTTCTTATCCGCCGAAAAGGAAAGGGACGGGGATTGACAACTGTTAATTATTAAAATGAATGAATAACTCGGGCTTTTTATTTAAATATTATTATTAAAATGTGAAACGTGTATCATAAATGATTATAACGTGCTTAGCGGTGAAAGAAAACATCGTGAGGAAACATACCCGAGAAACGCAATGGTTAGCCCTTCGCGGGTTAGAAGGTAAAAAACAGGACCTGTCAAATCTTCAGGTTAGGTAAGGGGACCCTGTGAAAACGGGATAACGCTAAGGTGATATATATAATATAGTGATGATAAGTATTATTCAATGTAAACTTCTAAAGTAGTTATTTGCAGGTCCAAAGAAAATATAAACGATATTTTTCTAGGTACCTACCTACCTTCATACCTGCAAAATAAACCTTATTGTTAACCCACCCTGTACGCTTGAAGACGCTTAGACCATTTTTTTTTATTCTTTCCCACAATCGCCCACTACAATTCCGTCCGTTACAATTTCCCAAGCCACCCCAAGTAATTAAACAAATTGACCAGCCGGGAACGGATCACGTGACCCGGTCTATCGCTGCCGGGATCTGATAACTGCGACACTAGACTAGAGTGGTTTTAACTGTTTTTATTTTAGTTTAGTACGATGTACACTGAACCGGCGCGCGTGTATGAAACGATTGATGAATGTGAAGGAAGCAAGAGAAGTGTGTCAGGATCGAAGCATAATAATATGGAATTCCATAGTCTCTGCTTACCCCGGTAGGAAATAAGCGTGGCCTTATATAATGTATGTATGTTTAGATTTCCAAAAAAGTAGTCTATGCTCGTTTGGAAGAAATTAATGTAGGAAAAGTTAAAGAAATTAACCAATAAACGATACAAATGCTATCTACGTAGATGGACGTCAAACAGCTGGTCGAAAGCCTCGATATAATTCGCGTCGCGCGCGGCTCGATTACCGTGAGAGCCAACAGGAGTGCAATAGAAGTAAATTCAGTAAATCTTTATTAAAACATCTTATGCAAAAGATATCTAAGCTAGAAATTAACTGTATTTGAAAACATGATTCCCTCTCTTTTTCCTCTCAGACGACGGCCTGAGCCGAGGTTCGCACCCAACTGGGTACCCTCAGACCTCTTGTCTTAAACGTTGTACCGGGAGTGAGCCTTCAGCGTTGCCCATTTGTCTGGTCAAGTAGTTAATGCCAATAATCTGCAATAATTCACGTCAAAAAAAAAAAGTCAAACCGCTGCCGCTTGAAGTTAAGAACGAACAGTTTATATTCCACAAATAGACCGTATTATAATTGCGTCAATAGCTACATAAGTACTATATATAACGATACATGTTGGAAATCATTTCCCTTTAATTCGTCGTAGCCAGGTAGTCAGACCCGGATTTAGGCGTGAAATGCCAGAACTGTAACAGGGCTGTAACTTAAACATGTCAGGAAAAAAGTTTTATTAGTCAAGTGTTACGTCTTGTGGGCCTACAGTTCACCGACTTTTGTCTCGCGCCGTTACGAACCCTGGTACCGAACTTGCACTCGTGACTATATCCCAATTAGGGTAGTCAGAGGTACATGCATCGCAAGATGGATTAAGTACCCACACCTCACCGAGCTTTCTGTTAGACTAACGTGATACCTAAGTGGCGAGTCGTATCGCCGTCTACAATGGTCCAGATCTCATGCCACTATGTTTTATTTTATTTGATTAAATAAGTACTTCTCTAAGTAAGAAGTTAGTAGGCTTGTACATTTCATACAATAATTAATTTATAAAATTTTCAGTGGAGATAGTACCTACACTTACCTACTGCTTTATACCAGTGCGTATTGTCTTAGGCGTGTGTTAAAGATATAAAATATATATTCGTCTAGGATACAATTTTTCTTAATCAGTAGTTTAATTAATATACTTAAGTACAAAAATGAAGCATAGCGGTGATGCCACAGATTACATAATAATTACTACGTGATACTAAATTCTAAACAGAATATTAAATATGATTAATCCCAGAGGCCGTTGGTTGATTGGTAAGTAAGTACCTAGTCGTTACATAAGCGATGTCAGGGGCCTTTGCCTGTTAACAGAGTTGATGAGGTTGGTTTTTTTTTATAATATAGGTTTTTGACCACAATCTCACCTGATGGTAAGTAACGATTTGGTCTAGGGTGGATCACACTTACCAAGCAAATGCCTATTCACTCTAGCGTATAAGGCTTTCAGAATATAACGAGTTGGAAAAACAGACGACGGTAATCCACATGACAAACCACAGGATAGAAAAAGAAGTTTAGAAGTGCCAAAATTAGTGCCGTCCGGGGCGCTGGTTCGACCAAATCCGACCCTGATAATAACATCGCTGTTTTTCTAATGTATTAGGTTCGTTGCCCAGCAACTGAATACCAACACACATTTGGCATTGAAAATTGTACTTTAGGTGTTAGGTATACGGTTTGCTTTTAATAGTTTACTTATTAATGGGGTGGTAATTGTTTAGGTATAAATAAAATAGTGAAGCTTACCTATTCTACATTAGAGTTATTTGAAAATGGTTTTGGAGTGACAAGTAAGTTATTATGGTGTCTTTTATGTTATATCTACTCTGATTTTCAAAAAAGAAGGCCGCCCAAGTTGTAATGTATTCATGTGTTATGTCTGATTGTTGTAATTTAGTTCTGTGATTTGTTTTGATTTTCTACTTCGTATACAGAATGTTATCGCAACTAATTGTAAGGAGGATGATTCAGACCATGATTCTTAATATCAAGTGGATTTTTCCGACGCTAAATTTTAAATATTAGTGTTTTTAAACTATTTTCAATTAAATTTTTTAGAACCACAATGAAAATTCCCGGGAACGTCATATCACTGGTCGAGGCACTTAAAGATATAACTTTATTAAAATCTCTGTCATAAATTACGTGAAAATGAACGTTATTCACCCAACGTTTAGTAACTTGCAAGTGTAATGACTTAATTTTATGTTAATTACATTACAAGTTAGTATGGAAACGGTAGCTCATTAAATAAATTAATATTTATGTGGGAATCACATAAATTATGGCCAAAGTAGATTCATTTGTGAGTTACTTGATCTACTCGCAACATATCTTTACAATATGTCACTTCCGGTGAAGACGAACGAAGTATTGAATAAGGCATTTTATGGCTATAAGTATATCCAAGTTGCTGATATATTTATTTTTTTTACTTTGGATGGGTTTGCTCTTCGTGGTCTAGTGGTTAGAGCGTTAGGCTCACGATCTGGAGGCCCGGGTTCGATTCCCGATGGGGACATTGTCGAAATCACTTTGTGAGACTGTCCTTTGTTTGGTAAGGACTTTTCAGGCTTGAATCACCTGATTGTCCGAAAAAGTAAGATGATTCCGTGCTTCGGAGGGCACGTTAAGCCGTTGGTCCCGGCTATTAGCCGTAAAAACACCTCCACCAACCCGCATCGGAGCAGCGTGGTGGAGTATGCTCCATACCCCCTCCGGTTGATTGAGGGGAGGCCTGTGCCCAGCAGTGGGGCGTATATAGGCTGTTTATGTTTTTATGTATGGGTTAGCTCTTGGCCCCAGATTTGACCGAAGGCATTGACGAGACCTAAGATTCAGCGAGCTCGCCCAGAAGGTGCTTGTTCACTCTGGCCTTGAAAATATAGTTTATAATTTTATTTATTTATTTATTTAATTTCAAGACATTACAGTGCAGAAGCACCATAACTAGATAGGTATGTTATTATATGATAAGAAAATGACAGGTATAACTTAAAATAAACTTAGATGGTGTGGAGCGCAGGACCGATCGTCGTGGAGATCCTTGGGGGAGGCCTATGCCCAGCAGTGGGCGTCGTACGGCTGATGATGACGATGATGGTGTGTATCGGAATCAGCACCATTATTCTGTTTATTTTATGATAAATATAAGTAATATTCTTTCTCTTGGTTTCAGGTCAATCCGAAAACGCAGATCCTTTTACGCATGAGGTAAGTAACCACAAAATATATTTTTAACTTATTGATTTTATATATTTAACGTAAGCAGCTGATGTAAAAAAAACTGTTACGGTAATCATACCGGTATCACACCTCATCAAACGGATGACCATCGCCACTGCAGTCGGGTACTACATAATTTGCGGTATGATAACAGTAAATTCGATACCTAAAAATTACGGTACGGAAATTTGCGGTAAACCACAGACCCCGCGACAATACTTAAATTGATTCGTTTTTCTTGTGGGAATTACATTGGTACTTACATAAGGTACGCCCGTATAAATATTGTTGTAAAAACATTGGAAAAAAATACGTTTCTTGTATTTTGTTTTTTTATTGTAACCTAATAAATGTCCTGTGAAACGGTTGTTTGAGATTTTAAAATGTAGACTAAGGGCCATATCGATCTACTCCGAACCGGCGCGGCGTGTATGAAACGATTGATGAATGTGGAGGAAGCAAGAGAAGTATGTCAGGATCTAAGCAAATGGAATTCCGTAGTCTCTGCTTACTCCGGTGGGAAATAGGCGTGAGTGTTACATACACTCAATGTACATTAAAATTTAAATATTTGAAAGATACTTCGAAGGAAGAATACAAAAGAAGAAGAATTGAGAAGAAAAGAAGAGAAAAAGTAGAACATAGACAACGTTGCGCCTTGGCACTGGGAGAATTCACAGGAGTTGTGATTCATACCCGTGAATTTCCTGATGCCTCAGCGTTTCGATGTCGCATTCATCCGGAAGAAGAACAGAAGAATGCAGAAGATTACAGAAGAAACGATTAGACCACCAGTTGCATTGTTAAGTTAGCATTTCATTCATATTCTTATTCATTTAGTGCAAAGTTACAAGTGGTTAAGGTATTACATGGGTGGGTATCATTTATGTAACAGGATTGTTCTCCATTTCAATTTTCTAATATTTAAGCACAATTAGTATTTAGCAGCCTCCGTGGTCTAGTGGTTAGAGCGTTAGGCTCACGATCTGGAGGTCCGGGTTTGATTCCCGGTGGGGCCCTTGTCGAAATCACTTTGTGAGACTGTCCTTTTTTTTTAGTGAATCAGGTGATTCAAGCCTGAAAAGTCCTTAACAGTAAGATGATTCCGTGTTTCGGGGGGCACGTTAAGTCGTTGGTGCCGGCTATTAGCCGTAAAAACACCTCCACCGACCCGCATTGGAGCAGCGTGGTGGAGTATGCTTAATACCCCCTCCGGTTGATTGAGGGGAGGCCTGTGCCCAGCAGTGGGACGTGTATAGGCTGTTTATGTAGTAAGTATTTAGTTGAATATATAACTTGAAAGTCGGTAGGTAACTCACTAACTCTTGAAACTAACTTTTAAGTTAAACATACCTTGGTTAATACACCTGCCACACTGCCCTATCTCACTATGACGTCATGGTTGCGTGCACCACCAGCGGATAATCATTCGGGATTCGGTTGCTGGCAACAACACATTTACCTGGTAAATGCCTATTCGCCCTAGCCTTGAAGACTCCCCTCTTAAAGAAACAAATAGATACTCTCTCTCTCTCTTTATTTAAGAGCTGCGCTCTTGTCGGTGGAGTAATCGCCATTCCTCTCTTCTTCCCGCCAAATCCTTCACCGCCTGATACGACACGACCTGCACCTTCCTCCTAAGGGAAAACCAGCTCAATACAGGTTAGGTCATATACCTCCGAAAATTGCATTTCTCGGGAATGTGGGTTACCTCACGATGTTTTCCTTCGCCGCTGAGTTGGTGATAATAATTTATGATCCAAACATGAATTCGAAAACAAATTCGACAATCATTGGTTTAGGCCTGTGCTGGATTCGAACCTGCGATCTCAAAGTGAGAGGCAAGCGTTCTACCAACTTGGCTACCACGGCTCGGTTGATTTGATTATGATTTTGTGGCAATATAGACACTAAACCATAGACAAAGAATCGCGTGTTATCCATGTGAATCTCTCGTGTTTGTGTCATTATACAATTAACGCGATTCTCGTTAATACAAGAAGCTGGTGCCGTCACCTTTAATTATACGTTTGTATTTGAGACACACGGATGTGTAAGATATGTACGATAAGCTGCAAAAGTCCAATCAGTTTCTGGAAAAGTAATAAATTAACTAGTTGCACTTAAGACCTCCTGGTTACATGTCGTAATACACCAAAAAAACCTACAAAAACATACCAAAAATCTCTAAGAAACGTGGTTAGTTAGTTTATCTTGCGATGGATGTACTCTGACTAGTCCAGTTGCGAATATAGTTGTTAACTTCTATAATGTTGAAGCCAGGCCCGTCTATGTAGTAAAATATAAACAGGAAGATTGTACGAAATTTGTGGTGAAATGTGCTAAGACAATAAATATTTGTACTTAAAAGCTATGAGCGCTAAATGGTATGTCTCATACACCGGCCATCCTCAAAACCATTGGTGTATTTCTATATCTCGTTAACGGCTACAACTATCATTCTGAAACTTATGCCACAATATTTAGTACGCGTTTGTGCTTCAGACCATGATTCTCAGTTCATGTCAAGTAGAATTTTCCGTCGCAAAATTCATGACTTTTTAGTTTTTTAAATTATTTTTAATTATACATATATTTATGCAATGGAAAATCTGAGTCATCCCTCTCAGTATTCGTTACGATGTCACTTACACACCGCGCAAGTACAAACAGATAGCCATACAAGTAGGTATTGATGTTAGTGACAACGTAACTATTACTGAGGGGGATGATTCAGACCATGATTCTGAGTTGATATCAAGTGGAATTTCCTGTCGGAAAATTCATGAAAGTGTTTGTATTTTTTTAATTATTTTCAGTTCCATACTTTTTCGACGGAAAACTCCACTTGATATTAACTCAGAAACATGGCCTGAAACATCCTTCAAAGTTTTCGTTACGATGCCACTAACAACCTGAATTATGCACGTTTGGTATTGTAAAATAAGATTAACAGTGTCTAGAAAACTGGCAACATAAAACACTATTCGCGTCGCAAAACTTATCTAAGCATAAAAACTGGTACACTAAACATTAATCAGTGGTATAGCAATGAAATAGGGCGACAGTTCTGTCGGCAAGATATTTATTATTATAGTTGTGGGACTAGGACACTTCAAGGTAAAAGTAAACAGGTATTCCACGCAAGGCCACGAATTGAATCATAAATCGCAACATGAAGAGAAAAAGGCGCGTTTTATTTTATTACCAGTAGAAGTATACTGAGTTAGAAACGTGATGTGTTTATTTAGTAGATTAGATAAAATAGTAGGGCTCGATTAAAGCGCTTGGCTCACGATCTGGAGGTCAAAAATCAACATAAAGACAGAACACATGGATACGGTATAAAGAAGTTACAGGTTCGATAGCGATATTATAGTGATATAACTTACTTCCCATCATAGTACCCCCTTCCTTTCGCGGATTGGAGGGTCAAACAGGCAGTCGCTTTTGTATAAAACCGGACCTGTCAAGTCTTCACGTTAGGTAAGCGCACCCTGTGAAAAACGTGATAATGCTGGGGGGGGGGGGGGGATGATGAGTACGAAGACCACTGTATTCGGATCCTCTTGGTAAGACTCTGGTATACCTACTTCGCCTCCTCTCTGTCAAGTAATTTCTAAATCCGTGATATATTTTTAATTAACACCGCAGCGCTATACTTACATACACATACATAAACTACTGAGAAGCTGCAGTAGTTTTAGGCGGATGAGACGTTCGTTATGTAAAAATTGACGATTCAAAGTGTCTATGTTACCTACTGAATAAAGATATTTTTGAATTTGAATAAGAACACGCCTATTTCCCGTTGGGGTAGGCAGATTCTGACACACCACTGTCGTTTCTTCCATTCTTGCAAGTTTTCATGCATGCTCGCCGGTAGAGCAAACTTTGCTCCAATAAAAATAGATTGACTAGTATGACAGCTGTCATTTTTTTTAAATGAGGAGCAACAGGTTAGCTGCCAAGCTTCCATACCATAATCGTACCATTGGTGCCCATGGCAATGAGGAGGGATGAAAAGCATTATACGAGGAAAGTGGTGTGTATGAATGTAAAGGTAGGGGGTGACCCAAAAAGTGTGGAGGGGTTGTGTGACTAAAGATATGTGAGTGAAAGATGTAATTACGGAGAAGACGATTAACATAGATGAATGGAAGAACAGAGATGAATACAGAAAAAGAAAGGAATACATGTTGTTCCGTGTTGTGTGCTTGGTATATAATTTTTGTATGCCAAATTGCGGCAAAACATGAGATTCTCACATTTATTGTAAACCTTTATTGAGCAAATAAATAATTTTGTTTTTTTTTTTAATTTGACTTCACTTAGAGTGAGGTAAGGACAGGAGGATGTCTCTTTCGCACTATACTCTCTTTCTGTCCAACTGTCAAAGCTAATCAAACTACTCCTAATAGTATATTAGAATCTTAATCAACTATATATATCCGTGTGTCACAACCACCGGTACTGCCAGAACGGAACAAGAGATGGCGCCAGAACTTTAGTGTCAGTGACAGCTCGTGCGACCTGCGCCTGCGCCGTATAGTACATCCATATGGATATATCGCCATCCATATTCATGCACTTCCCGTCGCATTGTCTTACAACAAATACGTGGATTATTCCTCACGAGTTAAAGTATGGATTAAGGTATGGACGGCGATCGAGAATTACTTATTTAAAAGAGCAGCTCACTAATAACTTGGGAAGGTAACCTAGGGGGTTAAAATGGCTACATCGAAACAATCCATCTAAGAAAGCAATATTGCAATTTGACAATTGCGTATATACAAGTAAGTGCGCAATGCAAAAAAAATGACAAATAGCAATATTGCTTTCTTAGATGAATTGCTTCACAAAGTAAGAAGTCGTAACATGAGCCATGTCCTAAAGTTATTCTAGGTCTTCTAGACCTTATAGTATTAGGTCTCACACTAATAGTTTAAAATTAATGAACTTGAATTGAACATACGGTCACGAGTAATATGTATACACTTAGCAACCATGTCACATTAGCTTTTTTGACAAATTAAACCGTAAGCCTCATTAAATGTCAAATATGATAGTGCGACAGGGTTCTAAAGTGGGAACATGACATTGCTCATGACTGTACTTACATAACATCACGCCTAATTCTGGGGTAGGCAGGGACTACGGACAGACCACTTGCTTCTTCCATTCTCATCGCAAGACCTCAAGCTCGCCGGTTTAGATAACTCATGACCTGGCCTTTCTTTAAAACATCCTGGAACTTCCGTATCCTGGAGCTTGAAATGTGTTTACAATAACATTAAATTAAAAATTTTAAAAACCCCGACCAAAAAGAAAAACCTCAATTATTATGACAAAAGGTTAAAAATGCTAAACCCTATAAAAAGCAAAAAATAACTTATCCCACATGCAAGCAAACTGAGCGTGTAACATTCCTATCACACTTAACAAACGACCTGATGACCTTGAAGATCTGAACCGATTTCCACCAAACATAGCTAAGAACACTCTCGACTGATATACCTTTCAAACAAAAAAAGCCGCATTAAAATCGGATCATCCGTTTGGGAGCTACGATGTCACAGACAGACACATACACATTTACACAGACACGTCAACACCCCGTCGTTTTTGCGTCGGGGGTTAAAAAAAACTACATTAAACGTTTACGCCTCAAGCGGCAACCGTCCTTATCGCTTACAACTTACACCAGGCAACGTATTAAGTTGACAGTTATGTTATTGTTGGTGTACTGTTAAATCATCGGCTGGCTATGGGCGGCATATGTAATGGAGTATAACGGAGGCATATTGAATGCTCGCTCTTTGTCTTACCCGTTTGAGGGTAAGATGGATGTTTTTCTTATGTGTGGTTGAGGTTCTGTGGTTAACGATGTTAGGTCGTTACCTATGAAATTGCGGTTTTCGAACTAGCTTTTTTGACGTGACTTATTGTAGACTTGCCACAAATGGCATTAACAACTTGGCCGGACAAATGGGGAGCGCTGGGCTCTCACCCGGTACAAAAGGCTTGAGGGTCCCAGTTGGGCGTGAACCTCGGCTCATGGCGTCATCTGAGGGGATTATATATGAAAGAGTTAATCGACCCTAGTGGGTAACTAACATAACATTTTATTTGTAACTAATTAATTTATTAAGTATTTTTAATTCAGACAAACGCAATAATAAGTTCGATATCTATCGATACATTACATTATGACGTTTTTCAATAACGTCATATAACAGTGTACGTTTTCATACAAATTCCATTATAGTAAAATCTTGCTCTGACGTTTAGAAAATAGTAACTGATTTGAAGAGTCTATTGTCTGTCTTTAAGGTGATTCGTTTTCCATACAAAAGTTGATGCAGGGCTACAGGAAAACGGATAGAGGAATATTGTTATAAAACCGATAAATAGTAATATTTTGGTGTATTATTTTCGCAAACTAACAAAAATTTTGGATCCGAATACGAGAAGTACCATATTTCAGACCCTCAATTTTGATCAATTCTACATTTGTAGTGGTGCAGATTACAGTGTATTTGCTGAGCGTGTAGTGGTGTCAATGTTAGTTTGTGTGCGTGATAGTTTTTTTTTCTCTAAAGGCTTTGACTACTTGACAAGTGTAATAAGAATGTCAGTGACAATTTATAAAGAGATTTTGTATGAATAAATAAAAACTAAAAGTACTACAATCTGAGAAAAGGAATATTGGAAAAATATTTTTGTTTTAACGCATATTATTTAAACATTTTTAAATAATGGGTAAGTACCGTGTTTTAAAAGAGGACATATATTATAATAAAAAATCAATACATAAAATGAAATGGCTGTATGGGCATAGTTCATTTTGCCTTACCCTTCGGGGAAAACCAAATCAAAAAAAAAGTTGTTGCATTTGCCGGCCTAAATAGTAGTCATTTATAATTAATTGTTTTTCCATCCAACATACAGATTTATTTATATTCTCTTTGCCGCGGACTTTTTGGTGGGACCGGGAATGGGAAGGTTGCTTTCTTCATTGAATAATCTAAATAATCAATACGAAGTGGTGTTTTGTGGTTAATGATCACATTAAGTTAGTCGGAAAACATTCCCGATAGTATTATTAAATCGGAATATTCAATAAACAAAGTGTACCTATCTATTTTCGCTTTGCGCCAACAAGCCGCTTACTTCGTTTGGGGTTCGGAGTACGAGTCTGTGTGGGGGCTTAGGTTTCATCATTTCATTAATCATCATCAAGAAAAAAAAACACAAGACATGGCTGTATGGGCATAGTTCCCTTTGCCTTGCCCTTTGGGAAAAAAAATAAGATAAATTTTGAAATTCTTATGTATAATAAACAAACATCACAGACATCATGACAGATCTAAAACTAACGAAAATCTTTTTTCTATTTGACTTATTTATGAATTTTAATCAAGAAAACGTGATAATAAGTTCGACAGCAACCAGTTCAGGTCCCCGAAACAGCCCATTTCAGGCCGCGTATATATGGAAATACTACTTCAATACGTCCCAGCCTCGTCTTTTTTTAACGTCCTCGTTAAAAAAAGACGTCCTAACCTGAACTAACTAACCTAACAATAAACACCACGCGTAAATATAAGTCCAGAAATGCGCTGCAAGTCGTCTGGACTGGGCGCGAAAACAACATAGAATTCGATTAGCTGCTAAGTGTCCCGCATGCTATAACCAGCTGTCACTGACATACGTATGAAGTCCCGCGGATTTTATTGGAACTAAATGACAAGTCATAATAATTATATGCGGATACTGCGACATCAGCGCCGTGCTTGCGGGACGTCCTGTGCGTCAAAGTTTGAACCGACGCAATTTAGGAAAAATCTACCTTATTATTACTGTACTGTGATCGTTATTTGTAAAATCATACAATACATATACACAATTCTTTATACACAATATAATTATTATGACATATTGTGGACTTTTCGGTAGACCTACAAAAAAGGAACAATTCAATCATACATTGTTTTGTTATATCTCAATGGGCTCAGGCAGCGTTTTCGCCGAAAGCTCCAAGTCGGCTATATTTGTAACGATAATTATGTTTGACATTCATCATCATTTTTGAACCATTTTATACAAAAAAAAAAATACTTGTATAAATTATATACCCTAAAGCACGCCCATGAATCACTCTACTCATTGGTGAAAACCGTATGAAAATCGGTTCAGTAGTTTTTTAGTTAGCCGCATGTTCACTGATGCGATTAATGCCTGTTAGAAATTTACAAAATAAAAAATACGGAAATTACGGAAGGTACTTTAATGCAAAGTACATTATTGTATAATTATAATATTATTGGTAAAAGTGATACTTTTTGAAAATTCCGTAACAAATAGACGGGTTCGCCAAATTCAATTGTAAAAAAAAATACAAAAAGTAAAAACAATTAAAACATGCACTTGGGTTTGAACCGTGAAACTTAAGAATGGCGGCGACTGCTTTACCAAATGCGCCATTTAGAAGTTAGAAGTAGACTTCAAATTATGCATCTCTTTTAATAGCTAACCTAGTTCGCATGTGTGTGTGACAGCTTCGTGTTTGTACACAAATTGAAATGACACCAACTTTTGATGCAATGTTTTAATATGATATCTGCAGTAAATACTTTAAAATTGTAGCTTAACTTAAAGATAATGTATGTAAGATTTCGCCACCTAACATTTCACTGGGTCAGAACTCAACACTAAACGAATAAATGGAAAAAAATACGAAAACTGCAGAAGTAACGCCATCTGCTGACGCAGCGTTACCTAGCTGACTGAAATGCATCACCTTAAAGTGCTCACCCATACTTTATCAAAATCCAACCTGTATGCCCTACACGGGTAGACAGAACAATACGTCGTAAGATGACAAACTTGTAGTCAATTCGCAATACACTCATTATACTTGTCACTGATAATTTGTCATGAACTTAATGTCAGAAGGCCGTAAGGCCATCATGTAAGACTCTATGACAAGCCAAAGATGACAAATAGGCACTTAAGTTCATTGAAAATCTTGTTTACACTCCAGAAAATCTCCAGAAGGCCTCCGTGGTCCAGTGGTTGAACGTTGTGCTCACGAAACAGCCTCCGTGGTCTAGTGGTTAGAGCGTTAGGCTCACGATCTGGAGGTCCGGGTTCGATTCCCGATGGGGACATTGTCGAAATCACTTTGTGAGACTGTCCTTTGTTTGGTAAGGACTTTTCAGGCTTGAATCACCTGATTGTCCGAAAAAGTTAGATGATTCCGTGTTTCGGAGGGCACGTTAAGCCGTTGGTCCCGGCTATTAGCCGTAAAAACACCTCCACCAACCCGCAGTGGAGCAGCGTGGTGGAGTATACTTCATACCCCCTCCGGTTGTTTGAGGGGAGGCCTGTGCCCAGCACTGGGACGTATATGGGCTGTTTATGTAGGGTACATTACAATGTGTCCTAACCAAACTAGGGATCACAAAGTTATTTTTTCATCATGTATGCCGGGAACACATGTCACTACATTTTATTGTACAGTCGACGAGGTGATTAAGGTGCGTTCACATCGTTAGCGGGTGAGTTTCGACAAACAATCACTTCTACTAGACTAAAAATGATAACGTCAACATTAAAGCTACATTAGCCCTTATCGTAGATGTTACTGTTTCTAACTGGGCCTGCGGGCACAGGGACGGAGTTGCGGTAGGGGTCTTTATTGTTTACCCGACTGTGGCGAAGCATAAAGGCAGGTTATGTGTTTGATAGTTAAGTTTATTTATAACCCAAGTCATATAAAATTTGTTACTCATTAATAATTTTAATTCTAAAATACAGCACAAAATAAATCAACTTAAAAATCCAAACACATCGTGAATAATGTACGTAACTTAACACGCATAACATAACAGCATAAGTTCACGACTATAACCCAATTGGGGTAGTCAGAGGTACATCCGTCACTAGATGAACAAAGTACCCACGCCTCACCAAGCTTTCTGTTGCATAACACAACATAACAAAGACTTTATAGCACAGACAGGAAAACAGATACAAAAACAAAAGAGAAATTAAGAGTGGAAAATAGGCGGACTTATTGCTAAGTAGCAGTCTCTTCCAGGCAACCTTAATAAATAAACAGAATATATGTTTATTCAACCACAAATTACAAAATAAATTAAACTCTTTATTTTTAAAAATAGGTAAGTATTTACTTATTTACTTATCCGTCTTTGACTTTAGTTCAACAGAAAAGTAATTATAAGTAGGTGTAAATATATTATTAGGTAAACTATTATTAACCACTGGCGGTATTATCAGAAAATAACCTCACTAAAACAAAGAAGTTTAATTATCTCAAAATTAGAAAAAAGCTCAAAAGAGTAAGCCTAGCGCACAAGATAAGTATAATATTTGATTTCAGAGTTCTCGGAACTACGAAAATCTTTCTTTTTTTTTGGAATAACGATTACTTGCCTGGCACGAGCCAAATTGCTACTGTTTTTAACTACCATGGAATTGGGGTAGTTATACGGTAGTTATGTTAGAAAAATAATTGCAGTTTTATTTTCTTTTTATGATTAGTTTCCTTTCTATACACGGCTAGGGACAGAAAGAAACTTTTAATGTTCTTTGATGCTTATCAACCTGGGTTATAATAGATGTTGACCACAGAGTTCTTATAGAAATATGCCGCGGGAACACAGCCTGTAGGGCCGAAATATTTACGAAAAATTTAAAAATCCATCCCCCTAGCATTATCCTGTTTTTCACAGGGTCCGTTTACCTGACCTAATGATTTGAATAATTGTCCGGTTTTTTACAAAAGCGACTGCCTGTCTGACCTTCCAAAGCGAAGGGAAAACCAGCCCAATACAAGTTAGGTCACATACCTCCGAAAATGCATTTCCCGGGAATGTGGGTTTCCTCAAGATGTTTTCCTTCACCGATGAGCACGCGATAATCATTTATGAGCCAAAGATGAATTCGAAAACAAATTCGACAATCATTAGTTAAGGCCTGTGCTGGATTCGAACCTGCGACCTCAAAGTGAGAAGCAACTGGGTTACCACGGCTCATGAATATGTAAAATATAAAAATAAAAGTTTAAAACTAAAACTTGACTACGGAAAAATTACGCTCGAAAAAGTATGAAACAAGAAATTAGGTACCTATATTTCTCTGAAATTCAGCCAAATAGTGGTGTTTAAGAGATAGCCGTGGTAAGCAAACTTTATGGATAGATATGTTATGCAGAATTTATAGTCCATTTAAAAAAGGGTGTTAGTGACACCGTAACGAATACTGAAGGGGATGAGCTCATGATTCTGAGTCAAGAATAATTTTCCGTTGCTAAATTCATGAAAATGTTAGTGTTTTTTTAAATTATTTTCAGTTTCATAGTTTTGCGGTGGAAAATTTCAACTCAGAATCATGGTTGGAATCGTTCCGCTCAGTATTCGGTACGGTGGTATTTTATAGGGGGTCATCACCATAAAGCTCATGACTAACTCCGTTCCTGGGAACAATAAGCAGCGTCTGGGACGTATATCGCGGAACTCCCATAATTGTCTAAGCCTTCCATCACAATGGTGGACAAAAACCCGCTAAGTTTTTTAAAGGGTTGACGGCATCAGTTTTTTGATGACGCTTCATCGATACCTTAGCACTTAGTACTTCCCAGTCATTGATGTTTCGCTGGAAATCCGGATGGTATTGTTGTCTTTGGGAAGATTTTTTGTCATTTACAATAACAGCCTCCATGGTCTAGCTAGAGAGGCTCACAATCTGGATGGAGGTCCGGGTTCGATTCCCTATGGAGACATTTTCGAAATCACTTTGTTTGGCTAGGATATCGCAGGTTTGAATCACCTGATTGTCAGGAGAAGTAAGGTGATTCCTTGCTTCCGCCGACACGTTAAGCCGTAGGTCCCAGGTGATTAGCTCAAACATTTCCACACTTACACCTTCCGGTTAATCGAGGGGAGGTCTGTGCCCAGCATTGGGACTGTCTGCCTATCCTGGCCTATGCCGTCTTCAACCGATTTGTGTTTGCTAATCGATTTTTCTCTCAGACGACGCCCAATACCGGGATTCCGCACCCAACTGGGCACCCTGAGGCCCTCAGCATATGGCATTAACTTCTTAGTAGAATTAGCTGTTAGTTCCAATAAAATTAATTAAATGCATTTTTTTAAATGATATGATATGGCCTTTGAAAGATAACAATAGAGAATGCTACACCGATAAAAGCGTGGTTCTTAAATTAGTTTTATGATGGGTAGGGTTCTCATTTTTCAAACCTAACCTTGTAATAAAAAAAAATCTTCTCGCATTTAATTGCAACATTTTTATGCGTAGATAGTTATCTAGGTATTCCAAACGTTTGTTAGAACAACAATATTCTTGTATGGAACACTTTATCATTCCTGAATGATAAATTACATGAGATATTTATTAATGGATTTATTCACACTTGTGTTGCGGTTAATTACGTAGACATAATTATTGTTATTAACATATTCACAAAGAATATTTTACTTCTATGTAAGTAAGTAAAAATCTTCATTTCCTCTACAAAACACATGGTAATATTTGTAGATGGTGGAGCCCAAACTGAGATAAGCACCCTGTGTTTTAGGTCTCCAGATCTTCTCATCCAGAAAGTCATGGTCAAGAGTTTATACCCAGGCACAACACATCTTCTACCCATTATTATTATATTAATTAGCAACAAAATTCTATACAGATCTGATCCAACAATTATTTTTACAAATGCCTCTGATCATCATCTCCTTAGCATTATCCCGTTTCCACAGGGTCCGTTTACCTAACCTGAAGATTTGACAGGTCCGGTTTTTTACAGAAGCGACTGCCTGTCTGACCTTCCAACCAGCGAAGGGAAAACCAGCTCATTCCGGTTAGGTCAAACACCTCTGAAAATGCATTTCTCAGGAATATGGGTCTCCTTACGATGTTTTCCTTCACCGCTGAGCACGTGATAATTAATTATAATCCAAACATGAATTCGAAAACAAATTCGACAATTATTGGTTTAGGCCTGTACTTACTGGATTTGTTTTTACAAATGCATCTACTATTAAATAATATTTTTGAATAATTACGTACCCGAGCAATGAGAAAATAGGTAATTATCACGATAAATCTGGGCATCTATGTTTTTTTGGGAACTTAGCATGGATAGTCCCTCATTCTGGCAACATCTATATTTGGGTGAATATCAAAATGTGTCAAGTTTGGTGGCGACTGTCATATAATTTTTTCGTGAAAAATTGGGGAAATTGGGAAAATTGGGAATTGAAAAATTCCTTTTTCATGTCGGAACCGAGGATCCTTTTGGATCTTTTTCATGTCGGTACGCAATTTTTCACGAAAAAATAATATAATATGAAATTTCGCCACCAAACTTGACATTTTGAGATTCACCCATTTGGGTGAATCTCAAAATTTGTCAAGAGGAATATAGAGAGGGAATAAATGGGTGAATATCGAAATGTGCCAAGTTTGGTGGCGAACTTTCATAATTATTATTTTTTCGTGAAAAATTTGGTTCCGTCATTTTTCTCAACCCAATTTTTCACGAAAAAATAGTATGAAAGTTCCCCACCAAACTTGGCACATTTCGATATTCACCCATTTATTTCCTCTCTATATTCCTCTACAAATCAACCCACTCATTAAACACCATTAGAACCACAATATGCTCACAGCTGGCCCTTCAGAACTGGTATAGAGGTAAATATTCTAATCACTTTATACCTCGGAGGCTCAAACCCAGACCTTTTTGCAGCAAACCTGCAGTTTACCTGTATCCTGTTCGGTCATATTTTTTGTTCGACATGATTAAGCCTATCTTCCTTTGTTTACAAGTCTTATTATTTATTTTGTGCAGTTTGTATTGATGATTCTACACACAGATAAAGCGGTTGGCGAACTGCTTTTCATTCTTCTTCTATCGTGTGGGTTGTTAGGTGGATGACCAACCCTATCAACCCTGGTATCAGGGTTATTACTGAGCCGCTAACGGCCCCTGACGCGACTCAAGTAACGACTACGTACTGACATCAGTAAGTAGTAACCGGGACCGACGGTTTAACGTGCCTTCCGAAGCACGGATCATCTTACTTCTGAACAATTAGGTGATCAGTGACGTGGTTTTTATTAAACTCGAACAAACGTTGTTTCATCATTGGTTTTCATGTCAAATTCATAATCTTCTTTTTGTCTGAAGTCGTTTAAAAAAATAAGAAGATCACATTTCTCCCCGGCCGTGTGTCCGGGCTAATTTCGCACGTCCTTGCGTGCTGCGGGTGCGCAGATCGCGGCTCCTGTTATTACGCGGCTACTGATAATTTGCTCGTAACGAGTTAGAGATGCGCCTGGTCGATAGGCTAATGTAATACTTAGTTGGCGCACTTCCTTTGAGAGGCAATAAGAAGTTTTAGATTAGAGTTACGGGGTTTTTATTGATGGTTTACAGGCGTAGGTCACGCCCACAATCCCTGTCGGGGTAGCCAGAATATGCCACAGAAAACAACGCAGTCACACTATTGAACTTCTTCTTCTATCGTGTGGGTTGTGAGGTGAATTACCAACCTCATCAACCCTGGCGTCAGGGTAGGGTATGTAACGACTACTTACTTACATCAGTAAGTAGTAACTGGGACCAACGACTTAACGTGCCTTCCGAAGCACGGATAATCTTACTCTTTGGACAATCAGGTGATCAGCGTAGTGTAGCCTTTTTAGACCCCTAGTACAGATAGATCATGTTGGAATAGACGTTATTCCTTAGTCGGTTTATACTCTGTGTTTTTTTATGTGTAACGATTGTAGATTTTCCTTGGATGGCATTCACTACTTTGCCGGAGAAACTGAGGACTATTTACCCTTTATTTCTTACTTTCGCCCGGTTTATTCATTCGTTTTAAAATTAACTTGTTGACAATCGTCCGTCCCTTTCCTTTTCGGCGGATAAGAAAATGACAGGTATAACTTAAAATAAAATTAGATGGCGTCTGCAGGAATTAGCATCAATATCGATACAATACCCGACCTTAGTACATCACTATCTAAACCTGAACGCGGCAATCTGTAGGTCGCGGGAACATCACTAATCTGCAACCAGTCTGCACCTGGGGTGGCCACCTGGAGTCAGGGTTGCCAGGTTTAGTTGGCCAGGAAATTGCAGGTTATAATATGCTCATATTATTAGCTCAGGTGAACTAATTGGCGGGAAATGTGACAGGTATTAACTGGGGGTACAGAATAAGGAATAATACTATGTATAGAATGGCAAGTCTCTGCTCCCCACCAGCGCATGAGCCAGGTTTACCTCACCCCCTCGGTCTTACTTTGGGCTTATCATCGCGTCCAAGCCGTCGTAATTATCGTGGATAAACTTGTTGAAGTTTACTTTAACATTTTTTAATCTACTTACGTGATTTCGCAAGGTGTTATGGCTGAGGAGAAGAAAATAAAAACATAAACAGCCTATATACAGCCCACTGCTGGGCACAGGCCACACAATCAACCGAAGTGGGTACGCTACTACACTGCAGGTTGTTGGAGGCGTTTTTACGGCTAATAGCCGGGGGACTTTAGGGACCAATGGCTTAACGTGCCCTAACGAAGAACGGAATCATCTTATTTTCTCGGACAATCAGGTGATTCAAGGCTGCAAAGTCAAACAAAACAAAGGACAGTCTGACTGATTTCGACAACGTTCCCATAGGAGAAGAAATGACAAGAAAAACTTAGCAAACGCCGAAAGCCGCAACAGAGGGCACGCGATTCAAAAAATACGCTAAATAGAACTTTACATAATAAACTTTACGTAATACAAAAACACCATCAAACCCATATACGGGCGCGGCGGCAAATGCCACCCCCCAGCCCTACCCCTGGGGCCGGAAGCGAATAATGATGGTAGGTCACGAACACTCGAATACCACCCGCTACCACGCGGATTTATTATTTTTATTACACCTTTTATGCGCTATTTCAACTACAACGCCGAGATTTCGTAGTAATTATTTTTTTACTGGCAACACACGCATAAAAAGAATTTATTAATTTATTTTTATTTAGAACACGCAGTGGAGTATGCTCCATACCCCCTCCGGTTGATTGAGGGGAGGCCTGTGCCCAGCAGTGGGACGTGTATAGACTGTTTATGTAGAACCAACTGTTACCCGCGACGTTCGTTCGCGTGAAGTTTCATACAAATTTTTACCACCCCTTTCTACCCCCTTAAGGGTTTAATTTCGCAAAGTCCCGTCTTAGTGAGCATCTACGTTCTAAAAGGGACCCCCATACAAAATTTGAGACTTCTAGCATTTGTAGTTTCTGAAATTTCGTGGTGACTCAAGTCAGTGAGTAACCTTTTGCTTCTATCTATATAATATAGATTAGATTTTTTTTTATTTACTTAATGAATAATTAGGTTACATTAAAAAAAAGACTAGACATCCACCATAGGCTTCGTCAAAAATGTAATTTTAAACAGTCTACGAAATCCATACTTTTGCGATGGAAAATTCCACTTGATGTCAACTCAGAAACGTGGTGTGAATCACCCCTCAAAGTTTTCGTTACGATGTCACCAACACCCTGTATGTACGTAACGTAAACCATTCTCATTAAAAATAATTAGCCTCTATTAACTTTATTCCCCCTGTTTTAAAAACACATACCTACCTACCTACCTAATTTGTAATCCACATCATAAACATCCGTGGCTATAAAGTTGCATTTTGCCTGCATTATTATGCAAGATTCCGGAGTTCGCCGGTGGAAACTGGTTAAGGGCGGTTATTTCCTGAAATAGACTGGTGTAGACCGGTAATGGCTAGCAAACCCCCCTCCGGCCTCACCCGCTAGTGCCAGGCGCGGCCCAACCCCAAAATTGTGCAAACTTATGCAACTAGGTAGGTGCTATGTTTTGTTAGGGAACATTGCGGATATGCTTTGCCTTCGAAATTGTTTTGTATTTTGAGCGTGTAATAGCTTTTACGGAGGAGGAGGCTTTTGAGGAGCTCGGTGGCGCAGCGGTAAACGCGCTCGGTCTGCGATTGTTGAAGTTAAGCAACTTTCGCAAAGGCCGGTCATAGGATCGTGACCGCAAAAAAAAAGTTTTCATCTCGAGCTCCTCCGTGCTTCGGAAGGCAAGTTAAGCCGTTGGTCCCGGCTGCAGTAGCAGTCGTTAATAACCATCAATCTGCACTGGGCCCGCGTGATGGTTTAAGGCCCGTTCTCCCTATCCATCCGTAGGGAAGGCCCGTGCCCCAGCAGTGAGGACGTTAATGGGCTGATGATGATGATGATGATGAGCTTTTACGGGGAATACTTTCCTTTGAAGTTTCATACTTTACTTAAATTCTATCGCGCGCACATTGACTAAATCGGTGGACTATAGGTTTCTACGTGTTCAATGCGATTTCTCTGCTTCCTAGGGACACCTAATTTACCTAACCTCTGACCTTAATAACCCACAACATAACATGTTAACTTCAGTCAATAAGGCAAAGGTTAATTAATTTCTGTGGCATAAGCTTGTAGTGAACTGAAAACATACAACCGCATCATTTCTTCACCAAATTGTACCTAATGGCAAAGCATCATCATCATCAATTTAAGAGCCACGCTCTTGTCGGTGCAGCATTTTCCATGCTACTTTCCTGACAGAGGGCAGCAGTAGTCAGTACTATTCAGAAGCGGAGGACAGGAGTCCTAGTATAGCTTTGTAATAGACTATACCTACTCTGGGCGCCATCCCACTTGAGTCACAGAGTACTGCGGGACGGAAGGCAAGAGGGAAACCACTGCCCTATTTTTTCCCTAAAAAGTAGCATGGATTTATAACACAATAATACAAAATACTTACACAATGTTTAGATACTTCAACCTCATGGTGTAATGGTTAGAGCGTAGGCTCACGATCTGGAGGTCCGGGTTCGATATACGATTGTCGAAATCAGTTTGTGAGGCTAGGACATTGCAGGTTGATCATGCTTCGGAAGGCACATTAAGCCGTTGGTCCCGGGTTAGCCAAAAAAACACGCCTCGAAAAAAACAAGCGTGGAATGTGGTCCATATCCCCTCCGGTTGATTCACACGAGACCTGAGCTCAGCTGTGGGACTTTTAAAGTCTATTTCATTTATGTTAATGTCTCTTTTCTTACGAGTAATTTATTGTAGATTTTGTTCAAACCTTCAAGCCACTCATCATCATAATATTCCTTTGCCCTCAGGAGTCGTGATGGAGGCGTCGTCATCAGACTACAGCGACGAGGAGGTGGGGGTGATCGCGCGCGGACAGAAGTTGTGGGTGCGGGGTGTGCGTGCGCATACCACGTGCGCGGACATCGTGCGCGCGCTGCATGACGCGCCTGAAGGTGAGGGCGGAGAATAATGGTCATAATAATCATAAACAGCGTATATACGTCCCACTGCTGGGCACAGGTCTCCTCTCAATCAAACGGAGGGGGGTGGAGGCATTTGAGCTAGTAGCCCGAGACAACAGCTTCACTAACGTGCCTTCCGAAACAGGTATCGTCTTACTTTTTCGAACAACCATGTGAATCAGCCTGCAATCTCCTAGCCAAAAAAGGACAGTCTCACAAAGTGATTGTGTCCCCATTGCGAATCGAACCTAGACCTCCAGATCGTGAGCTCAAATGTTCTAACCACTAGACCATGGAGGCTGTTAGACTGAATTTTCATATAACTAAACACAATACAATAACTCTTCATTGCAACAAGAGAAACATGTTACTTACATAAACAATTACGTTTAAATAATTGGTACATACAACAACACTTTCTTCCAGGCAACCTTTAGGTAGAGTATATAATTTTAGTAAATGCAGTTTCGGATCTTATATAGTGTGTGTGTCATCATCACCAGCCCATTAACGTCCCCACTGCTGGGGCACGGGCCTTCCGTATGGATGGATAGGGAGATCGGGCCTTAAACCACCACGCGGGCCCAGTGCGGATTGATGGTTATTAACGACTGCTAATGCAGCCGGGACCAACGGCTTAACGTGCCTTCCGAAGCACGGAGTAGCTCGAGATGAAAACTTTTTTTTTTGTGGTCACCCATCCTGTGACCGGCCATTGCGAAAGTTGCTAAACTTCAACAATCGCAGACCGAGCGCGTTAACCGCTGTGCCACCGAGCTCCACAATGGCTATGGCTAAAGTAGTGTTGTAGAATAAACGTCTGTTTGTTTCAGCTGGCGGTGCGAGCGACCACAGCGAATGGGTGTTGGCAGAGCGGTGGCGCGGCGTGGAGCGACCTCTACCTCCAGACGTGCCAGTGTTACACGTGCTGGCTGCCTGGGGGGACGCTAGACACGAGGTGAGTAGAGTACGGTTGTCAATTACACACATAAACACACTCCTGTAATATCCAAAAATGCCTATGATATCCAAGAGCTTTACTCGTCGACGTAACAACCTACGAATAGTGGTGGGTGTTTTTATAAATTATTTTCAATGGAAAATTCCACTTGATTTAACTCAGAATAATGAGCTGAATCATACCTCTTACTCTTCACTTTCCGACAGGAAAAGTTTTAGTGGCTTTATTAAGTATTTAGTATTATTTTCCGTTCCATAATACTTTTGCTACGGAAAATTCCACTTGATATCAACTCAGAATCATTTTTTTTTCTTTATTAAGGAAACAAACAGCTTACACAATAAGATACTTAAAGATATAAACTTATAATTAAACACATTAAGCCAAAGCAGTTTCCACCGACGTATCTAACATTATTATATTCCGTTGCAAATTGCGGTGAACTAGTCTATAAATTATATTAAGTTATCCTGTTAGGCCCAAGAATTAAATTAATAGGTACAAAAAGAAACCTCTGTAAACAATCCATGGCCTGAATCATCCCTCAAAGTATTCGTTACAATGTCACCAACAGCCTGTATATTTTCGTACACGAGTTGAAGGCGAGCAATTCAAAAATAAGGCCCCAGAACCCTTTTGCGATTACCATACTCATTTACAAAATCTTGCAGGTCCGTCTAGCCCTCCGAAGAGTGTCAAGCGGCGGCGAAGACGACTCTGGCCGAGATAGTGACGCGGGCAGCCGAAGCGGGCGACGGCGGCGCGAGCGCAGGCCTGGCACGCCACCCCCGCGTGGCGACCCCGCTGCCAGGCTCGTGTCCGTCATACAGCACCAGAGCCGGACTATACATCAGCAGCTTGACAAGCTCAGGTACAATTATAATATTTACATTTTTCATTATTCTCTTGATTTGATTTTTTTCCAGTAGTCCCGCAGCTGGGATATTTACAGTAAAAATTTTTTGATCCACCCTAACCTTTTTTTATCTAACCTTACCCGTTTATTTATCTTACCTAACCCTAAAAAGTATATTTTTTACTTACTTAAACCTAACCCTAAGATGAATGTTTTAGGTTAGATAAAACAAAGGGATACATATAAACAACAGTATTATGTTTGAACAGTACTTTTTGTATTAGAAGTGATCTAGCAAACAAACATTTTAGACAACAGTTTTATGAAGTAGAACAGAGAGAAGATGTTATACTTACTCCATATTGTTCGGAGATCGTAGTTATTGTCACCTCTCCGGTGATAAGGAGGAAGTAAATTCCCAGGGGACATCGCTGGAGGGGACTACAGGGTTTTGCCGGTTTTCAAAAAATGATTTATTTAATTTCCTACCTTAGAAACAACCTTATTCGACAAGTAGAACAATGTCTTGCTATGAAAAGTTGATTACATTACATCTGAAAATTCACTTGAAAATTCTTATTTACAGAGAACAAGAAAAACTGATCGATCAGTTGGAAGACCAAACACACAAAAGTCGGATGGAGAAGCATGGAACTAACTACCTTCTGGAGTCCTACCTTCGAGACCTGGGGCGGAACTGTGATGTCAACGACAGTCAAGCCGGGAACAGCGACAGCGGCGTAGGAGTCGGCTCAGGAACCCCCCCGCGACGACACACCAAACACAAATCCAGAAGAGAAAGACACCTCATGAGGGAACACTACTTCACTAAAGAATTGACAGATATATGCCAAGTAAACTCTGAAAGACTGAAGCAAACGCATACCACCGACACGGATTCTGATGTGTCATCTGACGAGTTGACCAGGATACGAGAAGAAGTCGAGCTTTTGGAGAAGCTGGCCATCATAAACAAGCGACTGCACAGAGAAGAGGAGCTAGTCGTTCGTTTGACGGCGAAAGTCAAACGATATATGGACGAAAACAAAGCGAACAGTTGCGAGAACGTCTCCCAAGTAAGAATGCTGATCGACAAAATCGAAGAAGAGTTAGCTGGAAGCGCTAAAGAGATGCAAGTCAATAATAACGAACTAGCGAATGTCGACAGGGAAATCCAGGACAGAATGAAGCTCCTCGACGAATTGACCTTAGAATTAGAAGAGGAGGATTTGCAGAATACGATTCTAGAGAGGCAACTGAACGAAGCGTCAAGCAGACAACCAATATTGTTGCAAGACAGTTACGTACCTGTTCTGGACGAAGACACGATACAAGATACGGTTCAAACCTTCAGTTACGGTGGGCCAGGATATGTGTTGGACACTCTGGTATGACCAATAACATCCCTAAGTCAACTAGAATGTAAGAGCTGCTAATATTGAAGGCTCCTTATTAACCTTTAGATGAGTTGGGAATTTTTGTGAAGTCAATCGACAGTTGATCCAAATTAGACAATTAATTATTGGCACATTGAATCTTAAAACCCTGTATATTACTCTTTATAAGCAGCTCTTAAATTTAATTTGACGATAAATCCCAAGGGAGATTAGACAACGTCCCAAAGAAGTACCTTTGTTGAAATTACCATAATAGTTAGTTCTGAGCGATACCCTCAAATTGGAGCGGGGTCTCAGCGATCGTATCCAAACGAAGTATTCCCCAAATCAAATAAGTTTAATTTGTATGACAAACGGTGTGTTTTTGTGGGAAAAAATCTTCAGAAACTCCAAGTCAAAAGACTTAAAATTCAATGTGAATTTAATCAAAAGGAGATTCTTTCCAACAAGAACATATCTTAATAGAATATATTAACAATAATGATAATTTTATGACCCTGTAGTGTTATTTTTGTTTTTAAAATCATATTCTGAATTACCGTTCTATATAATTAAAGATACACTTGCAGGCCTAGCACCGTAAGCACGCGACTCTTTCTCGTCGCGATAGACATCATCTGTCTCTCTCTGTGCAGTACTGTGAGAGAGTGACAGGTGACTTATGTGGTGTTATGTTTGTGGGCGAGAAAGGCACACCAAAATTCTCTTTTTGTCTATCAATGACTTTGAAACATTCAAAACTGACTATGATATTCTAGAAATTGTTCCTTATGAACTATACTGGAGGTAAGGGGGTTTAAAAGGCTATATTGAAGCCATAGGTATTGCTCCCCCCCTGATTACAGTTATTATCAGTTTGAATTACTTTTATTTCCTCTACAATGTGAAAATAACAAAAAAAAAACGGGTCATAAAATAGCAATATTTAAGTGGTGCTAAGATTAACTGTATAATATAGAAATATTAACAATACTAAATAAAGATATACAAATGATTTTCGTCCAATACCAAAAATGTATGACAAACCACCAATCAGTATATTGTATAAATTAGTTAGGCCTAGTCAAGTTTTTGTTACGTTAAGTCTCTGTCTTTAGTTTTAAAACGATGTAGTTGCTTTACGAATAGATACAGATATTAAGAACATATTATTAAAAATAAACAGTCAACTTCTCAAAGAAATCAACAAGCCACAACCCACCCACTCTTTAATCCCACTGCCAGTACTTATTCCACTATTCCTACCTACCTTATTTAGCAACTGAAAAAGAAAACCGTTACAAACTACGCAAGTGTAGAAATTAGTTGTTTAATTAATGCAATTCCAGTGGATCCCCGAGCAATATTAGAATTCCTTTTTTAACTTTTTACCTTCGACTTTTTACATTATAATTTTGGACATCAATGTCTTTTCTGAAACACCGATGCACAACGCTCCCCGTGGTGAGAATGTGTACTAAATACGGACAGACAACCGTCAAAACTGTTATGTGGTATTTCCTATAAAGACTAAAATTTTTAATTTAAAATTAACTATGTTGCAAATAAATATCGACAATCGACATTTTATTATAAATTCGATAATAATCCACAATTTGTAGGTTATTAATTAAAAAATGGTGGCCAAATTCACAGATGTGGCATTTCGCTATTGTTCTAAAAAATTGTTATGTTTTATATGTGTTCGTTTCAGTCGAATTGGTTTTTACTGTAATGGCTGAATGTAACACTGTAAAAATAAAATAAATAAATAAAAATATATAAAATGCCCGAAATAAATGCCAGGCGGCGCTACCGTAGTTCACATCCCAACTAGCGTTGAAAATTGCGAAAGATACATTTTTTGTTTCGAAACATTGTTTCTTTCCTGTAAAATACATGAACTTTTCGAAAAAAAAATTTTAGATTTGTCTGAAAAATACAATCATACTCGTATAATACTTGTTTAATACTGTGTATTTTTCATATTTAACAATCAAAGGGGAAAAATCTTGCTTATTAATAGAAATTGAATATTACCAATTGTAATTTGTAATGTACTTAATGTAATCGAATCAATATCTCGGTTGAAAGTACATATGTACTTTCACAAGCAATAGCTTGTGATGTGAATGTGACTCTATATGGATTTAAGATTGACATACTTCACAGTAATGATTATTTTGTAAATATTACATGAGTGATGAAATAAACTAAAGTTCAATATCACTATCACTACCTTCGTCGCAAATATCCAATTTTTTTATAGGTATCTCATGACCAAACCCACCAAAAAAAACGATCGAAAACTCACATAAACATCAATTGAAAATATACAAAAGCGATCGACAATATTTTATGGCCCTAAAATTCAAGCGACCATATAAAATCTAAATAGCCGAATAATGCGAAAAATACACAATAAAATACATGTAAAAAATATAAACTTGCGAAAGTTGCAACCGAAGATCCGCAAGGAAAGTTTCTGTATTTTATTGAAAAATACAGAGGTTGTTTGAAAGATTCATGTACTTTACATGTCATTTTCAACGCTAATCCCAACATGTATTCCTAAATTGACTACAGTTTTAAAACACCGATTTATTATTTTTATATAGTATTTAACATTTATACTACAAACATACAACGATAAACACGTACTTCCTTATGATGTGCCCAAATATTGTATACAATACCTGTTTTATAAAACGTTACGTTATATTAGATGTATGTCAAATGAAATATACAACGATTATAAATATCTTGAAGTTTTATTTAATAGCAGACAAAGAAATACAATTGAAAATATGCAAAATACATAAAAATGCAACACGTGATTCGTTATTTGCCTTGGCCAGTGCTTACATTGGCATGCCTAGTGTGATTAATTGATTGATTATTCTAAGATACATGTAAAGCTTACAGCGCGATGTTTTCTATTGCAGATGTTGATCAAACTATTAATGTACAAAATTGAAATGTCTGGTATTGAATGTGTTCCTCTAGTTATTAAATAACTTGTAATGTACACCCTCATTGATTTAAAAGATGTGTTGCTGTTGCAGTTTCTTGTCATTTCTTCTCCTCAGCCATAACCTTGCGAAATGACGTAAATTCAAAAATGTTACATTTACCATCAACAAGTTTTTCCATGATAATTACTTTAAATAAATGATTCTGATTTCTGAAAAATTTCCTTCGCGTCCGTTTAGTGGGTTTTACGTAACGATTTTATTATAAGTATACGGTCACGAGCATTAATATGTATACACTTTGGTACCCATGTCACATTAACTTTTTTAACAAATTGAACTGTAAGTCTCACTAAATGTCAAATATGTTAGTGCGACAGAGTCCTAAAGTGGGTACATTATATTGCTCATGGCTGTACTAGTTATTCTGCCGCGACTTCGTGGCCGTCGTCTCTTACTGCTCGACCCTTAATGGAAGTAGCGCATTGAAAAGTATTCAACTATTCCGAACCGGACACTTCATACAAAACACCTCGTTTTACACAAACACTACATTGACGTTATCGTACACGCGCATCTTTGTGTGTGACGTCTGACGCCCACACGATTGACGACTAAAGTAAGACCGAGGGGTGAGGTAAACCTAGCTCAGCCGCTGGTGGGGAGCGGAGAGTTGCCGATATTCTATGTCATAGCTCATAATTATAGATATATTGAACAGTAGTAGACTGTACCCATATACCCAAGAAATTCGTTTCGGAGGGATGTGACCTAACTTGTAATGGGCTGGTTTCCCTTCGCGGGTTGGAAGGTCGGGCAAACAGGCAGTCGCTTCTGTAAAAAGCTGGACCTGTCAAATCTTCAGGTTAAGTAAACGGACCCCGTGAAATCGAAATAACGCTAGGGTATACTGTAATAAAACTAGTAATAATCACACTGCAATAACCGACCCAAACACTGGCCAAGGCAGGTCTTTGACCCGGGGCCAGAAGGGGGATGGTAGAACACCCGGGTAGACCGACTTCCAGATAATCCGGGTCACATCTGTCTGCCCGGGTGACTCGTCTGCTTGCTCGTCAGACTCTACTCCGTGTCCATCGCCACCTGGAACATGAAATAAGGATATTTATATTTCATTAAACCTTAATCATATTACGTTACTGACTACAGAACCCGCACTACGGAACACACACACAGGTCCTAAACTTTGATTGCTTTGAGTCCTGAAGGCTTCAATAGAGGTTTAATAATATTAAATCGTAACATTAGAAAGACAAAAAAAAAACAAACAAAGAAAAAAAGAAGAATAAAAGAAGACGGAGAAGTATTGTGTCTGTTTTATTGTGTACAAATAAAGAAATAAAGAATTAAGCGTGATCGCAGCGGAGGATAAAAAAAAACCAACAACAATTGAGGATAACAATAACTGAGGACAACAATACAATAATTTGATATTTATTTATTTTTTAATTTGGGGTGACAATAATTGAGGATGGTGCATACGCAGCGCTATGCATAGATTAGGGGTGCGTAACAAAATAACAAATAACAAACTCAAATACTATAAAATTTTCAAACATATTTTAAATAGAAGACAAGAAGAATACGGGGTCGAAAGACAATTTGCAGCCACTGTTGGCTTTGTTGTCACGGAATAGAAGAAATAGATTGGAAGGACCAAGTGAGCACGAAACGCGCGCCATACAAGTATGAGCAAATATTACATAATTCAACTTTGCACTCTACTCGTCTGCAAACTTTACGACACACGGAGTTCCGCGATAGTATATTATTAAAAGGTCGACCTGCAGGGCAAAAAATCAAGCTAAAAAACCTTAGTATGATCAGCTATTTATTAAAAAAAAAAAAACTTTTGTATGCAGTATCTTTCGAAAAGTAATGACAAATTGAATAGAGCCCTAAGCAAAGCAAGGAACACCAGAGATAATATTGGTCTAAGTCGTGTTAGAGAATGTTCTATTCTCATTTATTTAGCGTTTTTTCTCGTAAGTTTAGAAATAATTATGCTTCAACCGGAAATCCGTATCCGGAAATATGGAGTCCCTTTGCATTGTAAGCCTACGATTTTATCTAATAATGAAATACTAGGTATACCTTTCCAAATTATTTCAAATTATTATAAAAAAGAAAAAAGTTCTAAAATGTAGTTTAAAAAATATATATATCGTACATTAAACTAACAGAAGCAAAATTGAAAGAAGGAAAGTCATACATAAAATAAAATATTCAAAAAGAGATGTATGACCCCGACGTGATTTGAACACGCAACCTTCTGATCTGGAGTCAGACGCGCTACCGTTGCGCCACGGAGTCGATATACTGTGCGGCGAAAATGCACTATACTATCCAAATGAAGCATAATATGGTTCGTTGTTTCAAGATATAAATAAATTAGTATTTTATTTTTAGTAGGGGTACTTTTTAAGGTGATGTGTTTCAGTCAGCTAGGTAACGCTGCGTCAGTAGATGGCGTTACTTCTGCAGTTTTCGTATTTTTTTCCATTTATTCGTTTAGTGTTGAGTACTGACCCAGTGAAATGTTAGGTGGCGAAATCTTACATACATTATCTTTAAGTTAAGCTACAATTTTGAAGTATTTACTGAAGATATCATATTGAAACATTGCATCAAAAGTTGGTGTCATTTCAATTTGTGTACAAACACGAAGCTGTCACACACACATGCGAACTAGGTTAGCTATTAAAAGAGATGCATAATTTGAAGTCTACTTCTAACTTCTAAATGGCGCATTTGGTAAAGCAGTAGCCGCCATTCTTAAGGTTTACGGTTCAAACCCAACTGCATGTTTTAATTGTTTTTACTTTTTGTATTTTTTTTTACAATTGAATTTGGCGAACCCGTCTATTTGTTACGGAATTTTCAAAAAGTATCACTTTTACCAATAATATTATAATTAAGTATACAATAATTTACTTTGCACTAAAGTACCTTCCGTAATTTCCGTATTTTTTATTTTGTAAAATTCTAACAGGCATTAATCGCATCAGTGAACAAGCGGCTAACTAAAAAACTACTGAACGGATTTTCATACGGTTTTCACCAATGAGTAGAGTGATTCATGGGCGTGCTTTAGGGTTTATAATTTATACAAGTATTTTTTTTTGTATAAAATGGTTCAAAAATGATGATGAAAGTCAAACATAATTATCGTTACAAATATAGCCGACTTGGAGCTTTCGGCGAAAACGCTGCCTGAGCCCATTGAGATATAACAAAACAACGTATGGTTGAATTGTTCCTTTTTTGTAGGTATACCGAAAAGTCCACAATATGTCATAATAATTATATTGTGTATAAAGAATTGTGTATATGTATTGTATGATTTTACAAATAACGATCACAGTACAGTAATAATAAGGTAGATTTTTCCTAAATTGCGTAGGTTCAAACTTTGTCGCATCGCGTTTGAAAGATGTAATAGCGCTTCAGGACGTCCCGCAAGCACGGCGCTGATGTCGCAGTATCCGCATATAATTATTATGACTTGTCATTTAGTTCCAATAAAATCCGCGGGACTTCATACGTATGTCAGTGACAGCTGGTGATAGCATGCGGGACACTTAGCACCTAATCGAATTCTATGTTGTTTTCGCGCCCAGTCCAGACGACTCACAGCGCATTTCTGGACATATATTTACGCGTGGTGTTTATTGTTAGGTTAGTTAGTTCAGGTTAGGACGTCTTTTTATAACGAGGACGTTAAAAAAAGACGAGGCTGGGACGTATTGAAGTAGTATTTTCCATATATACGCGGCCTGAAATGGGCTGTTTCGGGGACCTGAACTGGTTGCTGTCGAACTTATTATCACGTTTTCTTGATTAAAATTCATAAATAAGTCAAATAGAAAATAGAAAAAAGATTTTATTTAGTTTTAGATCTGTCATGATGTCTGTGATGTTTGTTTATTATACATAAGAATTTCAAAATTTATCTTATTTTTTTTCCCAAAGGGCAAGGCAAAGGGAACTATGAACATACAGCCATGTCTTGTGTTTTTTTTTCTTGATGATGATTAATGAAATGATGAAACCTAAGCCCCCACCCTCGGAGCAGACTCCTACTCCGAACCCCAAACGAAGTAAGCGGCTTGTTGGCGCAAAGCGAAAATAGATAGGTACACTTTGTTTATTGAAGATTCCGATTTAATAATACTATCGGGAATGTTTTCCGACTAATGTGATCATTAACCACAAAACACCACTTCGTATTGATTATTTAGATTATTCAATGAAGAAAGCAACCTTCCCGTTCCCGGTCCCACCAAAAAGTCCGCGGCAAAGAGAATATAAATAAATCTGTATGTTGGATGGAAAAACAATTAATTATAAATGACTACTATTTAGGCCGGCAAATGCAACAACTTCTTTTTTGATTTGGTTTTCCCCGAAGGGTAAGGCAAAGGGAACTATGCCCATACAGCCATTTCATTTTATGTATTGATTTTTTATTATAATATATGTCCTCTTTTAAAACACGGTATTTACCCATTATTTAAAAATGTTTAAATAAGATACGTTATTACAAAAATATTTTTCCAATATTCCTTTTCTCAGATTGTAGTATTTTTAGTTTTTTATTTATATTTATTCTCTTCATACAAAATCTCTTTATAAATTGTCACTGACATTCTATTACACTTGTCAAGTAGTCAAAGCCTTTAGAAAAAAAAAACTATCACGCACACAAACTAACATTGACACCTCTACACGCTCAGCAAATACACTGTAATCTGCACCACTACAAATGTAGAATTGATCAAAATTGAGGGTCTGAAATATGGTACTTCTCGTATTCGGACCCTAAATTTTTGTTAGTTTGCGAAAATAATACACCAAAATATTACTATTTATCGGTTTTACAACAATATTCCTCTATCCGTTTTCCTGTAGCACTGCATCAACTTTTGTATGGAAAACGAATCACCTTAAGTCTTATTGCTTACACTTTATTAGTGTTCATAGTAAGGTTTAAAATTGAACCGATGCGCAGACGACTTGGGACGAACAGAAAGAAGGCAACAAGCGAGTTTTAAACGTGGTAAGGTCTCAACTTCGTCACTGGGCATCTCATTACAATTTTTTTTTTTAAAAAGACAAACTTTTATTAAGTACAAAGCTGGATTCTAAACCATCAATCCATCTGGGTGGACCTTTACTTTTGATATTTTTAATTTTTTGTTGAATGCGTATAGCTTCGGCCGAATTCATAAAGAGAAAGATTATTGAGGTGGTTTTACAAATAATATAAGAATAAAACGCCTGACAAAACCATAAGAGCACGCACATGTTATCAAATGCTTGCTATTAAAATACGCGTAACGGTTAAGCCGAGACTCATCCATATTTTTATCTTTAGATATGTGATATTAATTAGATTTTACTATTGTATACTCTATAATTGTTGGTCTCTTATGCTTATTCATGAGAATGAATAAGCATAATACACATCTTTGTCATTTATGTCCATTTAGGACACTAATATTTTGTAAAAGTAATGTAATAAATAAGCAAAAAAAAATAAAATAGGCCAGTCGCATTTTAAACACGAATTTGCGTCATATGAAGACATTGGCGTACAACTCGCACGCACTCAGTCTGCGCGCTCCCATAGTACTTGGGACAGTTGGGCTGGTGCATGGTATAGAGAAAAGGGGTTGGAAAGGCCCTAACGCGCATTTTGTATGAGAACCGCTGTCACCGCTGAGTGGGGTTCAACCCCACTCTCTTTCACTACCTACTACTCTTGCAAACAGATAACTACGATAGCTCTACTACTTCTTAAATTCCATAGACACTTTACTGGCAATGCATATTTTATGTGATGGGCTGCAATTTTAGTACTTAGTATTTTTTGGATAAATAGCCGATCAAACTAAGGTTTTTAGTTTTCCTGTGCTAAGGCGGGATCTCTTTGCGAGATAGTCGATATTAAATTTTATGGCCTGCAGGTTACAATGCATAAGACAACCCTTTTAAATATATTTTCGGGACGCTCCGTGTGTCGTACTTTGCGGACGTGTGGAGTGCAAAGTTGCAGTGTGAACTATTTGCTTAAACTTGTATAGCGCGTGTGGTGCGCGCCCTTCCAACCTCTTTATTGTGTTCCGTGGGCTGGTGTATTATACCAGTTGGTATGAAAACGTTTTTAATGAGCGAAAGCACCGTATGACGTTACCTGTGGCTGCGGGTCCCTGGGCGGCTCGTCCCCCGCGTCGCGCGCCGGCGGCGCAGGCGCAGGCCCAGCGTCTCCCGTGGCGGAGGCGCCTCCGCCGCGCCGCTCCTCGCCCTCCACTAGCGACAGGAATCTACTCAGTTCCGCCTCCTCGCTGATGCGCAAAGGGGTCTTCGGACCCACTATCGCTATTGATACATTCTGTAATTGAGAAAAATTGTGCTTGTAGCAAACTTAGGAATATAAATATGAAACCAGTATGGACTTACGGCATTCAGTTGTGGGGTGCTGCAAAAACATCAAATATGGAAATACTACAACGCTTCCAAAACAGAGTGCTCAAATCAATAGCGCGAGCACCTTGGTTCACTCGCATGGACGAACTTCACGAGTACCTTGGAATGAGGACAGTTAAGCAAGAAATTGCCACAACTACAAGGCTATACAGCGATCGAATTACTCATCACCAAAACAAACTGGCCCGAAGTTTAAGTGACAACCACTATATGAGACGCCTCAAAAGGACGCACACATGGGATAACATACAGTAGCACCTTAATGAAGGCAGCCTTCTAATGAGGCGGCCTGTCCTGCATGTTAATAAAACCAAACCATCAAAACTGCTTATGGTCAGTCGACCAATCACATGTTTGGGCAAAAATATGAAAAAAAAAGGAATATAAATATGTAACAAAAAGGGTTTATATGAAACTTGACATGAAACAAGAAGGGCAATGCACTTAGATGATAAATTCCCATATTAAGCCTGTGTTGGCAATCATTTTATTTAACTTACAATAATACTAACATCTATAGTCAAAACCATGTAAGCGCTTTTTCGAAAACACATTTGGGTGTGATTTTTTTAAATAAAACCTTGCAATAGACAAATTAATCGAAAGAAAGCGAGGATTTTTTTCAAAAGGGCGTTGTATACTATTCTTTCTAAACCTACTAGCTGACAGCATCATCGACAACCTATTATTGTCATGTCCTAAAACATAAAACTCTGTATGATGCAACAATTCATTACACAAATTGATATAAGCAAATCAGTTTGCAACATAAATGCCAAACTGCAGTATAATAAACTCGACCATAACAGACGGCGATACGGCTCACCACTTATCACAAAGCTCGGTGAGGTTTGGGTACTTAGTTCTCAACTGGGATATATAGTATATATAGTCATACATAAAGATGGACCATGACCGCAATGGAGCAGTGTGGTGTGGTGGAGTATGCTCTATACCTCCCTCTGGTTGACTGAGCATGTGTATGTGTCCAGCAGTGGGTAGGCTGTTTAAGTTTATGACCTGTCTGTTTTACCATCTACTGACCTTAGTATTCAAGTCAACCTCATTAGGCAGGGTGTCCCTCAGGGCTCTCAGTCCGTGAGCCACCAGCTCATTGAGATCACTCTCTGCGAAGGTGTTCAGATGCTTCTCCAAGTAAGTCCTGGCGGACTGCGAGCGGGCGCCGATAGCCATAGCGCGGCAGTCGAAGAAGTTAGCTGATGGACAGGTCTGGTAGATGTGGGGACCTTGGTCCTGAAAGACAAGAGTCAAACAGTTGGTAAGTTAGTATATGATGTATACACATTTATGACAAATGAGGATAAAAATTATAAACCCAAATGTAGGGGGCAGCACTGTTGAGTGTTCATAAATTTTGACAGTTCCCCATAGCATTTGAGTAAACAAACATAATATACAGGGTATTGGTGACATCGTAACGAAAACTTTGAGGGGTGATTGAGGCCATGATTCTGAGATGATATCAAGTGGAATTTTCCATCGCAAAAGTATGGAACTGAAAATAATTTAAAAAAATCACAAAAATTTTCATGAATATTCAGACTGAAAATTCCACTTGATATTAACTCAGAATTATGGTCTGAACCATCCCCCTCTGTATTCGTTACGGTGTCACTAACACCCATACCTACTTGTATGGCTACCGTATGTACTTGTGCGGGGTGTAAGTGACATCGTAACGAATACTGACGGGAACGATTCAGCTGATTATTTTGAGTTAATATCAAGTGGAATTTTCCATCGCAAAAGTATAGAATTGAAAATAATTTTAAAAAACTAAAAAAAAGTCATGAATTTTGCGACGAAAAATTCCACCTGATATTAACTCAGAATCATGGTCTGAATCATTCCCCTGAGTATTCGTTACGATGTCACTAACACCCTGTATATTATTGTTTAGCTTATATTTTTACACTACCCTTTGCGCAGCGTTTAACTTCAAAATCACTATTCTTTAAAGATCGGCGCGAATTTAGAACCATATGACGCATATCCTCATAAATAACATTCACTGCGTCTATTGGTCGAAACCCTCGATATAATTCGCGCCGGTTGGCATGCAGACCCTTCAGATAGTGATAGCTAAACATGAGAAATAAAAATAAATACCAAATACTCACATCATAACCAGCAACAAGTAAGCCGACGCCAAGAGGACGCTTGTCGTACCGTTGTGTGCAGATCTGCATCTTGTTACCGACCAGGGCAATGAGACGGCCGACTGGCATTGGGGCATCATGCGAATACCGGTGGTTGAGACACTCTGTACGCATGTAGCGGCTGGAAAATAGAAGAAGGAGTTTTATAGATTTTTTTTTATTATTTATTTATTTACTTACATTTCACAACATTACAGTGCAGAAGCACCGATTTTATATTTTAAATTTGTCATATCAAAAGTCAATCTATTAGTTTTATCTAGTATCTAGCTTGTAATAGATTAAAATGATCCCAAAAAAAGTGTGCTGGCACCAAAAGCAACTAGACAACACAGTTAGGTACGGGTTGATTAAAAAATATTAGTTGAAAAATTGCTAAACTAATTTTATTAAATGTAATAAGTTCTAAAACTATATTACAATAATAAATTCAAGTCATTATATACTTAGTAACTCAGTATTTAACCAGTGATACTTACGTAATTTGCAAATAAAAAATATTTTATGAACTAAAAATATCACTAGCAATTTCTTACCTCAACATCCTAGCGTCAGCAGTCAAACCCGAAATAGAGATGCCAATATGGTCATCAATAGGTATGATCTTCTTTTGATATGCTGAGAGTTCACTTACTGCTCTCTTCAGAGCAATAAGTACTGCAAACTGCTTATTCTTTAAGGCAACAGTGGCAGAGCCAAGTTTGACGGCTTCCATGGCATATTCCACCTGATGGAGACGCCCCTGGGGGCTCCATACAGTAACATCACTGTCATACTGATTCCGAAACTGAGGAATAGAGGTTATGTTTATTAGTTTGTGTTTTCACTGATATTTACACTTGATGCATTTATAATATGACTTGAATTAACATAAAGGTAACATAAGTAGCCGAAATTATAAATGGTGAAGTCGGAAATTTAAAACAATACATGAATTGGTACTAAGTTTACCCGGTCATGACAAAGCAAAAATAAAGTCGATTTATAGGACACTTTTGAACGAGTGTAAAAAATGAAATCAACAACAACTTAAGTTTTAAGAATAAACAGATTACTTACCATATTGAAGTAGGTTTCTAAAGAGTAATAACAAAATAATTATAACTTTTTGTTACAAAACCGACGCGGATCTGGATGAGTAGCAAAAACATAAAACGTCAGTATGACGTCTGCTCTTGCTTGTCTATGGTGTGTCTATGGTCAATCAATAGTTTTCTGCAAAGCAATGGCTGAAGATATAATACAGCCTCTTGTATCAATTATATTTATTTCTTCTTATTTTTAATACTCATCAAATACTCACATTAAAATTGTAAACATAGATGTCAATAGTAATCAGGCAGTTCCTAAATATTACATACACAACACGATTTCTCGAGATGATTTAGGGGTGGTGTAATAGAAATGATTTGGCGCGAAGTTTAAATTTTCTTTAGAACTTTTTTCTTTAATTCTGATTACCCTGATTGGTACCAAAGTTACCACAAAGGTATATAAAATATTTATGTTAGTATTACATAAAAATGAAATACATATCTATCTACTTAAATATTATAAATTTATAATATAAACATTAATAATTGCAAAATTAAGCGCCATAAGTTAAGTAGTAGCATAAAATTAGGAATACAAGGTTTGATTTGAATAATAGAAACTACGTAATAGTAGACAAGCTAGTCAAATGAGATAATTTTCTTTGGAGTATCTATAGATATAATATTCTGATAAGGGTCGGGTACCGGTCGTCCTTCGAATGTAACATAAGAACACAACATAAGCTCACGACTATATCCCAATTGGGGTAGTCAGAGGTACATCCATCGCAAGATGAACTAAGTACCCACACCTCACCGAGCTTTCTGTCAGACCAACGTGATTGGTGGTGAGCCGTAGCGTCGTCTATAACGATCGAGTCAACTGTGTTAGTGAAAATTGCACTTTGTCGGTTCGAACTGGCGTTCCCCGCTATCAAGCCTGTGAAGAACCACACACAGAACCACAGTGACTAATAATTATATATGGGAGTCAAACTTGCGCCTCTCAAAACAAGACCTTGGCGGTTAAACTGTCCACAACGAAGCAATTCATCCATGAAAGCAACTGCAATTTGACATTTGCGCATATAAAAGTAACTGCGCATTGCAAATTCGTATTCATTATTTATTTATTACTCAATTCATAAATAAAATTCGAAATTAAGTCGAAAAGCAAAATGACATTGATTTGTGAACATCTTAGACTGGCTCCTATTTCTAGATCAGCATTTTGTAATTTGTCTTCGACCCAGTCAAATACTTATTGTTATATTATTATCGTTAGAGAGACCATGTCTAAGATAAATGAACATCGCAAGATGGTGTCGCGTTGCGTCTAGTTGGCGCCGTTAACAACAGTTTCATGGGAGAAAATAACTAGGTGCTAAGATTAATATATGCCCTTGCTCAACCGAACACTTATGTTGTTATAATGGAAACAAAATTATAGTCTTTATTTAATACCTATTAAATTAAATTTATACAGTTTAGGATGCTGCATAATGTACTGCTGCTGCTGTAGGTGCTGATTCCGGTACACACCATCAAATTTTATTTTAAGTTATATCTGTCATTTTCTTATCCGCCGAAAAGGAAAGGGACGGGTAATCGACAAGCATTAAATTTATGGATCAGACGTCAATTTAAGGCAGAAATATAAAATCTCTTGCAAAATTTTTTGGCCAATAACCCGCCAATATTAAGATGACAGCAGACGTCAATCGAGTTGCATATCAGCGAAACGCCTTTTTTATTCGCCAGAGTTACTCATTTATTTAAAAACAAACAGTTATCAATCATCCATCCCTTTCCTTTTCGACAGAAAAGAAAAGGGTGTAACTTAAAGTAAAATTAGGAGGTGTTTGCAGGAATCGGTGCCATTAGGTAAATAAAAAGCACACAACAAAGATAGGTATAAGTATGGTGCTATCTTTGTCCATCCCATTGGAAATTACAAGCGTGAGTTTATGTATGTAAGTAGGTCTAGGTACATATGTATTTTTTTGAGGATAATGAGCTGAATCATTCCCCTCAGTTTTCGTTACGATGTTACACCCCGCACAATTACGTAAGTACATGTATTGTAGCCAAACGAGTACGTATGTGTGTTAGTCACACAGTAACGAGTACTGAGGGGAATGATTCAGACCGTAATTCTGAGTTGATATCAGGTGGAATTTCCAATCGGAAAATTTATGACAATTTTACTTTTTTTAAAATATTTATTCCAAACTTTTGCCACGGAAAATTCGGATTGATAAAATCTCAGAATCATGGTTTGAATCATCCTTGAAGTTTTCGTTACGATGTCACTAACACCTTGTATCACTATTTATCGCACGCGAGAAGCAACTCGAGACATTTACATTTAAGGTTTTCCTCTTACGTTTTTTATCATTATTTCTCGATGTCAACATTCTGCCCTCGTTGGATCCCAAGATTGATTATACAATGGGTCTTGTGTTTTTAGTTTTGTTAAAAACAAATTGTTACTGTCGCTGTTATGGTTTTTCCCGATAAGGTTTCTGACGTACAGAATGTCATGGATCACGTCAACGTCATGATCAAAAAAAAGAAACAGTAACATTTAGCCATTTTACAGTAATAAAGAAAATAATATCCCTTCCCCCCCAGTAGTTTTTTACCCCAGTAGTCGGGTCTTCTCTCATGTGGGTTGAGAGGTGGATTACCAACCTCATCAACCTTAGTGTCAGGGTTACTACTGAGCCGCCAAAGGCCCCTGACATGACTCACGTAACGACTACTTACTTACATCGTAAGTAGTAACCGGGACCAACGGCTTAACGTGCCTTGCGAAGCATGGATCATCTTACTTTCGGACAATCAGGTGATCAGCTTGTAATGTCCTAACCAAATTAGGGATCACAAAGTCATTTTTGTGATATTTCCCCACCGGGATTCGAACACGGGACCTCCGGATCATGAGCTTAACGCTCAACCGCTGGGCCACGGAGGCCGGTAGCTAAAAGAGTATAGACGGGTAAGTAATAAAAATAAAGGAATATACGGAAGATGTGTGCAATCAGAAAAAGGCGCGACTCAGCGATGTGATTGCTTTCTATAGTTCATAAAGTATGCAAGCAAGCACCGTTTTCTACATTGCATTGTCTGATAAAATGGTCATCATCATCATCAATTTAAGAGCCACGCTCTTGTCTGTGCAGCATTTTTCCACTCTCTATGCTACTTATAGATAAATAAAAAAAATTGAACAAAAAAAAAAACAATGAAAAAGAACTTTCATTGTGCTCGTGACTGTGACTCAGCCTACCCCAATCGACGCAGTTTATGGTTCCGATTCTGAGAGCCACAGACTTAAAAAGTAATTTAATTTGTCATTTTTAAAACTACCGTCATTTTCGTCTTGTTTAACGTCTATTGTAAATAAATGTCGCCTAAGAATTTAATTATGACTATTTTTAGGTGATTCGTCTTTATTCCGAGTCTTTTTCCAGAAGTTGACTAAATGGTACTTAGGATAAAAAAATCAAGCATTAAGGTATAACCGACCATAAGTATCGTCTGTAGTTGGTACCTCAAGACGTAAATCTACGTCATTTATCAAGCATACGTCATCGCGGACAGTCGTAACGTCTTAAATTCTGCCGCGTCTCAGGATTAGCCAGCTTAAGACCATTTCTCAACTGGACAAAGGTGTTAACTACAATGGGTGGTTACACGTACGAAATACATAGGTAATACGTAACTACATAACTAAGTATTTACCTCGCATCCGTACATAATCCCTATTTTCATGGTATAAGAAAACCAGGTACCTATGCTCAAAAGTGACAGCTAACATTTCAAGGTTAGCCCAGCTGACGTCATCCTACCCTGCGTTGCCATTTCATAAAAAACAAATTGCCCACGACCAATGTTTTCAATTTACCTTGCAAGGAAATTTTGAACTTTCAGTAAAAGATTTACTTACAGTTTTAATGATTTTTATATATGTGACAAGTAATATTAATTAAATACATTAGTCAGTGGTGCTAATTCCTGTAAATACCATCTAATTTTATTTTAAGTTATATCTGTCATTTTCTTATCCGCCGAAAAGGAAAGGGACGGGTAATCGACAAGCATAAAATTTATGGAACACACGTCAATTTTAAGCACAAATCTAAACCAACCGTCTAAAAATTTTACATCCGTCAATAACCCGACACAGTTAAGTAGACAGCACGTCAAACGGATTGCATACCAGCGACGTACCTTTTGATTCGCCCGGGTTATTCATTCATTCACTCATTCTTCCTAAAATTAAGAGCTGTGAATCATCCGTCCCTTTCCTTTTCGACGGATATGAAAATGACGGATATAACTTTAAATAAAATTAGGCGGTGTCTGCAGGAATCGGGGCCATTAATTCACTTAATAAAATTTATGTCCTTGGAATGTTGGAGATACCAATTTAATGGTAACACAGTGGTAACACTTATGTCATCAGAGGGCTAGCGATGACGGCTTGTCATACACAGAACACTATTACTGTCATACGATTGAGCATACCTGGGATTCTGCTTGTCATCGTGCTCTAGAAATCACGTTGCAGCCGAGTTGTTTTGAATCTTTGGTTTATTCCTCTGATTGTTACAAAATTATTCAGTTATAGTATTTATATAGGTGGTGGTATATATTTGTGTTTACGTGGTAAGTGTTGTGTGTATGTAATTTCGTATTTGTCCTTAAAATGGGGGACGATCCTCCTCCGGGAGGAGGTGGTATTCCACCTGACTTAGAGATGACTCCTCAGACTTTTTTACAAAGTCAAGGGGAGCTTTCTGGTTCTCAGAGATCCATGAAACGCCATGCGGAATCGGAAATCGGTAATCCTACGCCCAAGAAAAATATATCTCCGTCTGCCTCTGTTCAGGACGTTTATACTGTTCCGGAATTTGCTGGCGAGAAACTTAAATACACTGATGCTGACCAGGGGCCCTTCTCTGTGCATGTCACCAGGATGGAAAGTGATCCTTCAGCGGGACTTACTATTAGGGTTCTTAAATTTGCCCAACTTATACATAGAAATAACATACCAGGTATAGTCAATGGAGGAGTAAACTCTGTGGGACGCAACCGCGTCTCAGTTGAATTTGCTTCTTCCTCAGCTGCCAACAACTTTGTAACCAACCCTTTGCTTGCTGAGAACAAGTTATGTGCCACCATCCCACAATTCCAAGTTTCCAGAATGGGAGTTGTCAGGAACATACCAATAGACTGGACTCTGGAGGAGCTTGTTTCAGGTCTTCAGTACCCCTCCAATTGTAGCCAAGTTATTAAAGCTAGGCGTCTAAACTCCAAGAAAATTATTGATGGATCCGCTACGTGGATTCCTTCTAACACGGTCGTCCTGACGTTTTTAGGACAGTCATTGCCCCAAAAAGTTTATTGCTACCATACTTCCCTTCCCGTTGATGTTTACCATCTGCCCACAATCCAATGCAGAGGTTGCTGCCGATTTGGCCATATCAAAGCTCAATGCCGATCAAAAGCCCGCTGCTTCAAATGCTCACAGCCCCATCTTGGTGAGAGCTGTAATATCCCAGATGAACATGTGACCTGTTTACTCTGCTCTGGTAATCACAAAGCCACAGACCCAAGGTGCCCTGAACACTCCAGGCAAAAGGCGATCAAGATGGTCATGTCTGAGGAAAACATTTCATACTTAGAAGCCTCCGCCCGGTTTTCCACTGTGAGGAGACCATTTGCCGAAGTTGCCTCTCAGCAACCTCCTAAACTTTCACAACCAGCTTTCTTCCCTCCCTCTCCGTCTTCTCCGTCCTCGAGTCAAAATCCCACCACCTCGTATCGTAAAACCGTATACCGGGAACGCCGACCTCCACCAGAATTAGGTAGGTCTTATGATGTTCAGGCTCACTCTGACATAACCCGTTCTCCCATATCCTCACAACCTAATGGTTGTGCCTTCCCTCCTCCTCCCGAGTCTACTCCTCTCCTTACTCCCAATGACAACCTCATAGAGCTGTTGGTTTGTTCCTTAATTAATATTATTTCTAAGTTCTCGGACTCTTTACCGAACAATGTCGTATCTCTATTGAAGCAATTCATGTCAATGTTAATAAATAAAAATGGCGGGTCACTGTCTCCTTCAATGGAATTGTAAAAGTATTCGATCCAAAAAACCTGAATTAATATTATTAATTAACAAATTCAAGCCGGTTGTCTGTGCCATCTCTGAGACATGGTTGAGGCCGGGCTCCATTTTTAGGATGCCTGGCTACTCCTGTATCCGGGATGACAGAGATGATGGTTATGCTGGTTCGGCCCTTCTTGTTAATAAAAATATTACCTTCTCTCAAATCCCCATCCCACCGCATGATCGTGACCTACAGGTAGTAGCAATTAAGGCTTTAAACTGTACTATTGTTTCAGTTTACTTCCCACACCCCAACTCCTCTCTTATTTCGGAACTGAATAATATCCTCTTTTCTCTCCCTGGACCATTTATAATTCTTGGCGATTTCAATGTCCACCACACTTTTTGGGGCTCTTATAAGTGTGACTCCCTGGCTCCTCATTTATTTGATCTCCTGGACAATATCAACCTGTGCGTGCTGAATGATGGCTCCCCGACGCGTAGGGTTTCACCTCTAGGTGGCTCTAGCGTGGTGGATTTGTCTTTGGTATCGCCTAGCATGGTTCTGTCCCTTTCCTGGAAGGTGTTACCTAATTGCTACGGTAGCGATCATTTCCCGATTATTATTTCCTTTCTTACCCCTTGCCCTCCGGCTAAGAACCCTCCTCCTCTCTTGAAATACCGTCTGAACAGGGCCGATTGGCAAAAGTATGCGGAGCTGGTTAATGGTAAGATCCCGTTTCTTTCCCCGATCTCTTCATCTAACTATCTTACTTGCTACGAGGAATTTACGTCGTGTATCACTTCATCCGCCGATAGCTCTATCCCTTTGAAAAACTCAGCACGAGGCAAAATATCATCGCCTCCTTGGTGGGACGCGGAATGTACGGAAAGCGTGCGTCAACGGGATGAGGCTGAGAATAGCTTTGCTGGTGATCTATCTTCCATGCAAAAATATCTGTCTTTCCAGAAGGCGTCTGCTCGCTCCAAGAGATTCCTCTCCAAGAAAAAGGTTAATGGATGGCGTGACTTTTGCGAGTCTCTTGCTCCCCGGTCTCCTGCTTCTTTGGTGTGGAAACGTATTAAATCATTCAGAAGGTATCTGTTAGACGACAGTAACTCTACAACCAATGACACGTCCACTTGGCTGCCGGACTTCTTTGACAAGCTAGCTCCCCCATCTGTTCCTTTCCAGGATTGCTTCCCTTCCTCTTCCTCCTCCTTGTCTTCTTATAATAGTTTTAACGAGCCTTTCTCATATCCTGAACTTTCCTGTGCCCTAGATAACCTTAGAGATACATCTCCTGGCATGGATGGGATCCCTTATTCTCTTATTTCTAAATCTCCAATGTCGGCGAAAATGTACTTTCTTTGTATTATTAATGAAGTTTTTATAACAGGGACTGTTCCCGACTCCTGGAAGACTCAAATCATTGTCCCAATTTTAAAACCTGGCAAAGATCCTAGTAAGTCTTCTTCGTACAGACCTATTGCCCTCTCATCCGCTCTGGCTAAGATTCTGGAGCATCTCTTAAAGAACCGCTTGGAGTGGTTTTTGGAGAACAAGGGATTATTATCTAAGTTTCAGTTTGGGTTTCGTAGAGGTATGGGCACTTTGGATAGTCTTAGCATCTTGACTACTGACATTAGGAGCGCTTTCAGCTGTGACGAACATGTCATTGGTGTCTTTCTTGACATCTCCTCTGCTTATGACAATGTCCTCCTCCCAATACTCAGGCAAAAAATGCAACAGCTGAATATCCCGGAGAGGATGGTACACATCATATGCAACCTTTACATGGCTCGTAGTATCACGGTGAGAGTGCAAGGCTCTCTTTCTCCTCTCAGAACCTTGTGGAAAGGTCTCCCTCAGGGTTCCGTTCTTAGTCCGCTACTGTTCAATGTTTACACCTATGACCTTGATAGAACTGTCCTATGCTTTAGTAGTATCCTGCAATACGCAGATGACATTGCCCTTTACGCCCGCTCCTCCTCGTTTGCGGATGCATGTTCTCGCCTTAATTCGGCACTGTACTATTTAAGCACCTGGCTAAGCGATCACGGCCTCTCACTCTCTGTCCCTAAGTGCAGCGCTGTGGTATTCTCCCGCAAGCGTGTGATCCCAGCTATAGAGCTAGTTATTGATGAACAGCCAGTGTCCGTCTATAATAAAGTGAAATTTTTAGGAGTAATCCTTGACAGCAAAATGTGTGGATTACCTCATCTTGAACACATAGCTAATAAGTGCGAAAAAAATATCAACGTGCTTAGGTCTTTATCAGGGGTCCGTTGGGGCTCCCATCCGTATAGCCAAAAGCTTTTGTACAACGCCATTATACGCAGTCATTTTGATTACGCCAGTTTCATCCTCGAGCCCTGCAACAAAACTGCTCTTTATAAACTTGACAGGATTCAGGCTAAATGTTTACGTATTATTGCAGGTGCGATGAAGTCGTCCCCTACAAATGCGCTCCAAGTGGAATGTGTGGAACCTCCACTCCAATTACGTAGACAGTATCTCTCGGATAGGTATTATTTCAACACCTTACAAACATCATCTCATCCCCTTCATAAGAAACTAAATTCTCTTTGTTTGGTAGCTAGTTCTAATTATTGGAGACATAAAGACTTGCCGCCTCTCGTCAAGTCTTTTAATAAAATCAACCCTTCTACAATACATCAGACCCCTAAGGCCACTATTTTTGAATTTCCTTATGAAAGTTTAATCTTTTGTCCTAAGGTAATACTTAATCTAGGGATAGTCAAGAACTCGCAGGGTGCTGATAAGGAGCTTAATAGCTTAGTGGAAAAAAACTGGAAGGATTGGCTTCAACTCTATACCGATGCCTCTAAATTATCTGATACAAGTCACGTAGGAGCTGCTGTTTGGATCCCTAAATTTAATATCATCCTAAATTATAAATGCCCGGCTAGCTGCTCCATTTTCACAGGTGAGTCCATTGCCCTTCTAGAAGCTGTCTCCTATGTAGAATCTCACAAATTGAATAGATCAATCATTTTCTCGGATTCCCTTAGCTGTTTGCAAGACCTTGTAAAATTGCCTTTTCACTCTAGAGAAAATTTTTATCTCACCCTTAAAACTAAGGAAGTTCTTTATAGATGCCAAAAGAGTGGTCTAGAAATTGTCCTGGCTTGGATTCCCAGTCACAGCGGTATTCGTGGCAACGAGAACGCCGACCTATGTGCTAAAGAAGCTGCCCGCTTGGGTACTGAGATCTACAACAAGACTTTCTCCAGAGATATCCGGGCTCTCGCTAAATCACATCTATTCAAATCTTGGGATGAGCTTTGGCAAACATCTAAGCAAGCAAAAGGTAAACTTTACGGACTTATCCAGCCTTCTATACCTATTAGACCTTGGTTTTTTAAATTTAGAAACTTTGATAAGTGGGTTACCTCTGTGATTATCCGTCTCCGTCTGGGTCACGTGTGCTCCCCTGTTTTTCTGGCTAAGCTACGGATCCGAGATCACTCCGTTTGCGAATGTGGTGATGAGGATGGCACTGTTAATCATCTATTTTTCTCCTGCCCTAATTTAGTTGTCCCTATGTATGATGTTCTCCCACCTTGTATTCCCCGACCTGTAAATGTCAACTTTCTCTTAACTTTAGTTTCTACCCCCTTCATTAATGTCCTTTGTACGTTTATTAAACGGAATAATCTTAAATTGTAAATATTGTATGCTAATGTATGTGCTAGTCCATGTGTAATATAAGTATAAGTATGTATATATAATTGGTCCAAAACTAAAAAAAAAAAAAAAAAAAACTTGCGAACGAAAAATGGTGGCGGGCCTATACTACGTGTGTTTCTAACCTATATGTCTGTGAAGTTAATTAACAATCGTGTTGTCTTTATTTTTAGGGAACTTCTGGACTACATCATTGGACTTCCCACCGAACAGTCTTCAATATAATTTAAATGTACCTACCGACTATTTTTTTTTAATTGTTTTTTAATTTTTTTTTATTTTTTTTCTTCGGTACCTTGACGTTGGCAGAATCATCGTTTCTAAACGATGCAGCCATAAACTTTAAAAAGTGAAGTGAAGTGAAGTGAGCATACCTGGTTTTGTTATACCATGCCCATTTTGATGAGCAATTACCACGGGTCATTGTGAGGACAACGTGTCCCTTACCCTTATCCTGGCATTGCCAACATAACGGGCAACTTTTTAACGACAGACCGATAAATTCTAATATTTGGGGACAAATTTTGACTTTCAAATTTTTTTCTGTGTAGTCAGAATTCCGATCCTTTTTTATTTTTCCGTTATAAAATATAATCTTCTTAGACGGGCTTCCATTTTTAGATTAGCATTTTCTAAGCTAACACTAACTAAGCTATTTGCAGCCAAAGTAAATTGGTACTTGTATTCGCAACGACAAATAAGATGAATTTCTCTTCGCCTATAACCAAACCAGAATAATCCGGATTGATACGAGAATCCCTTTTAGCAGTGCTAAAGCTATTTTTTCTTTTATTTTTAATACTACGGTCTAGGTTAACAAGTAAATGAACAGAAGGGGGTTAAAAACGCCACATTAAATCAATTCACCTAAAAAGCAATATTGCTATTTGTCATTATCACAAGTAAATAATGCTACAAAAAAAAAATGTAATGTAATGTAATGTTATAGTTAATAATGCTATTTGTAGCAAATCTACAATAAGTCACGTCAAAAAACAAAATGTTGACATTAACCACTATAACTTCTATATATATGCACAAATTATGTCACATTGCAATATTGCTTTTTAGATGAATTGCTTTGATGTGCGGCCTTCTTAACCCAGATCGTAAATTACATTTCCTAGTCAAAAAGCACTGAATAATCTCGTCTGCTATAAAATAACTTGCCCTTTCATTGGAATTAGTTTTAATGCACACAAAACAGGGAAAGCGGGACAAATGGATGGTGCGCGGGATTCTTTATGTATGAGATCTATAGAAAATCCGCTTTTCCGGCTCTGTGTATGTCAAGTTTATTTACGATGGAACTTTTGCACACATACATGCATATAGATAAGCTCACTACTATATTGTCAACGGTAGTCAGAACTTACTTACATCGCAAGATGAACTATTAGATTCTTCTTCTATCGTGTGGATTGGTTTGTGAGATCAATCACCAATCTCATCAACCCTGATGAGGAACCCTGAGGTTACTATTGAGCCTCCAAAGAACGTGATAAGTGGTGAGTGAGCCGTATCGCCGTAATACCGAGTTAGTGAAAATTTCACTATCTTTTTTATTTAGGTGAACAATTATTATTATAAATTGTTAACTCATTGGTGCAAGTCCAGCACGAACCGGCGCTTTCCGTGCGAGAAGCAAGCCTATAATCCATAAAACCATATGGCTTACGGAACTCTGAAATTACTACCTACAACAGCCGTTAACACCTAAATGGTCGAGTATTTATTGTGTAGTAGGTATGTATGACGCCTTAGGGAATGCAATCGGGGTAGTTATATTACAATGTTGTTGCGATTTGCACGTTTAAGTGAAAGTTATAAGATAATGCAACACCAAGGAGCTACTGCACTGCCAGCACGAGGTTTAGATAATGCTTTAGTTACAATTTCCGTATATCTTTTTATAAACTTTTCTTCTGTCATTGAATAAAGAATAACGCTACGTGTAGCGGTTATAAGATTATCCAATTCTTCCTGCTCGATCCATCAAGGTCACGTATTTAGAGATCGTTCGAGATCGTGGTTACCTTGGTATAAGAAAACCAGGGGGGTTAAAATGGCCACATCGCATCGAAGCAATTCATCTAAGAAAGCAATATTGCTATTTGACATATGTTTGCATCGCGCACTAACTTTTATATGCGCAAATGTCAAATTACAATATTGCTTTCTTAGATGAATTGCTTCCATGTGGCCATTTTAACCCCACAGGTATGATCAAAAGTGACAGCTAACATTTTAAGGTTATCCCACCCTGCGTTGCCATTTCGTAAAAAAAAAAAATATCCGCGATCAATGTTTTTAATTTACCTTTCAAGGAAATTTTGAACTTTTAATAAAAGCCTGACTTACAGTTTTAATGATTTTTATATCATCATCATCAGCCGTATGACGCCCACTGCTGGGCATAGGCCTCCCCCAAGGATCTCCACGACGATCGGTCCTGCGCTGCCCGCATCCAGCGGCTTCCCGCGACCTTCACCAGATCGTCGGTCCACCTCGTAGCGGGCCTACCCACTGAGCGTCGTCCGACACGTGGCCGCCACTCCAGAACCTTTCCGCCCCATCGGCCATCGGTTCTCCTCGCTATGTGTCCTGTGTGTCCAAGTGGCAGTGGGCAGGACACATAGCGATTTTTATATATGTGACAATTAATAGTAATTAAATACATTAGTCAGTAATTCACTTTATTTTCAATACTATTTACGTTCTTGGAATTTTTGAGATACCAATTGAATGGTAACACAGTGGTAACACTAACGTCATCAAATGGTCTAGCAATGGTGGCTTGTCATAGGATTGACCATACTTGGCTTTCTTATACCATGGTGGTTACCACGTTTATACGTTTCTTGCCTTGAAAGAAAACAGATGAAGCCTTGCCGCAATAAAATAATAATTAACAGAGAACGTAAAGGACGTATGCCTATTTACGTCATTATTATTTACGTCATTCGAGCAGACTACCACAACGCATGAACTTATTATTAAATACAAATAAAATAAACGTCGCTTCGTCATAATTAACACTGAAGCTATAATTACTTCAAATACAAACGCTTAATTAAGTACTCGGTATTTAATTAAAACATTCCCTGACTAATAAAATAGGGATAATATATTTTAACTACTTACTTATATCTTTTATACCCTCACCCACTCGTAAAGTAGAATTCTTATAACTTTTAATAAAAAAACATTTAATGATGATGATGTTTTTTTTAAATTACGCAACGGATTTTGATGCGGTTTTTTTCAATACCTAGATAGAGTGATTCAAGAGGAAGGTTTATAATGTATAATAACATCCATTAAATAGTGGAGAAATACTGTTATTTTTGAGGTTTTTAATGTGATGTCGTAAATAATTTAATTTCCTCAGCATTGCACCCGAGCGAAGCCGGGGCGGGTCGCTAGTATAATATTATAATAACTATTATTTACCTACTAGAATAAAAGTGCGAACGTGTGTATGTGAAGTGTTGATGTCACATGGTTTTGAAATTGTCAAATACATTTTGTGAGACTGTCCTTTGTTTGTTTGGTTGTTGACATTTCAGGGTTGAATCACCTGATTGTTCGATAAAGTAAATGATTCCGTGCTCACAGGGCACGTTAAACCGTTGGCACCGGCTGTTAGCAGAAAAATCACCTCCCCAACCTGCAGCGTGGTGGAATATCCATTCCATCCATACCCCTTCCGGTTGATCAGAATCAGAATCATTTATTCAACGTAATTATCATGGATAAACTTGTTGAAGGTCAATGTAACATTTTTGAATTTACGTCATTTCGCAAGGTGTTATGGCTGAGGAGAAGAAATGACAAGAAACTGCAACAGGAACACATCTTTTAAATAAATCAATGAGGGTACAAGTTATTTAATAACTAGAGGAACACATTCAATACCAGACATTTTTATCATTTACATACATACATACATACATAAACTCACGCCCGTAATCCCTAATGGGGTGGGCAGAGCCACAAGTAATCAAAGACAACTTGCAGCCACTGTTGATACGAAGTCCAAAGATGGATATGATGAACCTTTTTATCATTTAGGTAATCATTAATCTTATAATAGGCTTTTTTACATAAAGTAAGCTTCACGTGAGCTTTTGTTCTCTGACAAATTTAAAATATTATCTGGTATTTTATTGTAAAAACGTATACATAACCCCAAAAATGATTGAAGGGAGGCCTGTGCCCAGCAGTGGGACGTATATGGGCTGCTCGCCCCCTATTACATGATACTTAAACATAGCAGGCGTGTAGCGATGGGCGTTATTAACCATAACTGGTTATATATGCAGTTACGAGCTCGAACAGTGATCACTCGTTTTCCACTACAACAAAAACTAGTGATATTCATAACGCCATTTAAACGATCGAAATAGGCATCAGTCTTCAATAACTCTTTTAATCACAACGCCATAAAGTTAAATCGAATTCACTCTTATGTTTAAGGCATAGCGTCGATGTTTGGCTACTTTCACTACTCACGCAAAATCACTGGTTTTACAATATTCGTAATGACAAGATGAAAACGACTGAAGAAGAATTAAGTTATACTGCTACCTAACCAAACGATTTTACGTTACAATTATCACGTTTGCTTCAGAACGTTGTGAAAATAACTAGTTATAAAAATCACTAGTTAAGAAACTAGTTATTGGAAATCACATAACGCTTACGTTACGTTATCTCAAAAACCGATAACGACCCATCGCTACAGGCGTGGGAGCAATATTACCGCTGTCTACCCCTTCGAGATACAAGCGTCATGCTATGTTAAAGCGCTGTAACTTATAAAGCGCGATATTAAATGTTCTCAGAAGTAAAATTGCATCTTACAGTTTACTGCAAAAGCTTATGCAAAGTATCATAAATTGTATTTCTACTGGCTAATCTGAAATTATGGGGGGCACTTTTTTCTGCCTAATAATTATCTCTGACACTAAATAACATGCATTGCCAGAGATAAAAAGAAATCCTTTTTTTTTGACGTTTTATTGTAGATTTGCCGCAGATGGTATTAACTACTTGGCCGGACAAATAAGGAGCGCTGAAGGCTCTTACCCGATCGAAATGCCAAAAAAGCTATTAAGTACTTACCGCGAGCGTTGTTGGATGAGGCATTGTATTTAGTACGAAACCATGAATATTTTTGAATTAATGCGGATTCATATTTCGAATAAATTTGAAGAGTTTCAAAAAAAAAGGACATCCTCGGTGTTGTATCTGTATGCGGCGACCTTTAATTATGTTTCTCTACATAACAGGCGGGTACATATTTTATAGAAAATGTACTTGGCTAAACCTGGGTTGGCCCGGTTGCAAACGATTTCGAAACACAACCTTTTTTTTTTATGTGACTTATTGGAAGTCTGATTGTCCGAAAGTAAGATGATCCATGCTTCGGAAGGCACGTGAAGTCTTTGGCGGCTCAATTATAACACCAGGGTTGCTGAGGTTGGTAATCCACCTCTTAACCCACACGATAGAAGAAGATTGAAAGTTTGCCTCAGATGGCATTAATCCGGCCGGACAAATGGGGAGTGCTGAGGGAGGGCTCTCACCCGGTACAAAATTTAGGACGTCAGAGCTTAAAGGATTATATCATATTTGAAAGAATCAATCGACTCTAGCTTCTTCTATCGTGTGGGTTGTGAGGTGAATTGACAACCTCGTTAACCCTGGTGTCAGGGTTATTATTAAGCCACCAAAGCGTGACAGCTCGAGGACTACACGGCTGATCGAGTCTAGTGGGGAGATAGCGATAAGCGCTGAAAGAGGGAAAGCATCGACCACGTCAGCGGGGTCGGTAGCGGGGTCCTAAATTGTTTTTTGTCGTGAGTTGATTGGCCTCTATGCACGGACTAGTGTTAATTATTAATCTATTGATAGATGTCAATGCAATGATTGAAACTTGACGACCTTTGTTTTTTGACGTAACTTATCATAGTAGACTTGGCCGGTATTGATTACCTTTATTATTATTATTATTTATTTATTTTATTAAATCTTAATACTAAAAATACAATTATCAATGCCCTGCAAAACTGTTTAAACAGTTGTGTTGATTATGTAAGGATAATAGCAAAAACAAACTAAGAAGTAATTTGTGTAGACGTCCTTAAATAATTTTGTTCAATAACATTCCACTCCTGTAATGTCAGAGAGGGTCCCAAATTGTGAAAAATAGAGGTATCTACACTCGAACCTTTTCTCTATTGAATACATTAATTTGTAATATACATCCCTTTTTCGGATATTATTTTGTGCCTGGCTGTAGTAGGCATTTTGGAAAAGAGAGCGGAGATGGGAGCCATCGGTACGTCAATGCAGGACGGAAGAGGCGAGTCACAGGGACTGTAACCTGGAACCTGACAGGGCAGCAGTAACTGTCAGTACTTTTCAGAGGCGGAGAACAGGAGTTCTAGTATGGCTTTGAAATAGACTCTGGGCGCTATCCCACTCGCGTCAGGCAGAGTATTGCGGGGTGGAAGGCAAGAGGGAAATCACTGCTCTATTTTTCCCTAAAAAGTAGCATAGAGAATGCTACATCGACAAGAGCGTGGCTCTTAAATTAGTGATGAAAAAAGAGGAGGTAGATATGTAACCTATTTTGTATTGGACTGGTTTTCCCTTTGCGGGGTGAATGGTCAGATAGACAGTAGCTTTTGTAAAAAGCCAGACCTGTCAAATCTTCAGGATAGGTAAATGGACTCTGTGAAAAACGGGCTAGGTAACGTTAGAGATAAGATGAAAAATGGACAATATACCTCAGGGTGGTTTTCCCTTCGCAGATTGAAATGTCAAACAGGCAGTCGCTTCGTAAAAAAGCGAGCTGTTGAAGTATTATTGTTGCTGAACGATACATCAAAACTTTCTCAATGACGCAACTACCAACCTACTTAATTACGAGTATACCTATTCGTTCGCCATAATATTATGTTATACGTAATTATATAACTAAAAGGATAATAATGTATACAGTAGTTTGGCAGTAAGTTATAATTAGACACTATATACATGCCCCAGAAAGGATCGATTGCCGACCACTGGGCGCCAGAAGTTTCCAACATTTTATAACTTCGTACTGCGAAGACTTCTTCAAGGTTAGAATCTATCTGTAGTTAGAATGAATAGGTACCTTTGAAGCGTATCTCATAGATCACCATATAGTATTTTTTGATAACATGGGGGAGTTGTATGTCAAAATATTACAGTCGGCTCGACCATTATAGACGGCGACACAGCTCACTATCACGTTGCTCTAACAGAAAGCTCGGTAAGGTACTGAGTTCATCTTGCCATGGATGTACCTCTGACTACCCCATTTGGGACATAGTGGTGAGGTTATGTTATGTATGTCTATATTCGATATAAACCCGGCCACGTAGTGAATGTCTGCCCAACCAATTATAAAATAAGTAAGTATGTCAAAAAATTGGATTATGGGTTGGCAGATAAAAATTTCATCAAAAATTGTTATTTTTGATGTTTTGTCATACATATATTTCCGTGCTTTTAGATATTTTTAACCCACTAGGGTCGATTTTATCTTTCAAATATTCTTCCTTTCCGACGACGCCTTGACCCGTGGTTCGCGCCCAACTGGGCACCCTCAGGCCTGTTGTATTAAATTTTGCACGGGTGAGAGCCCGCAGCGCTCCCCATCTGTCCGGCCAAGTAGTTAATGCCATCTGCGGCAAATCTACAAATAAGTCACGTCAAACAAAATGTTATTTATTGCGGAAGCGAGAGACGCTTAAAGAGTTACCGACAGTCAGTGAAATAAGCTAGCTTACTCGTATTTACATTAATAAGCCCATGAACATTAAAAACATAACATCAAACTATACCTAACCTGAGGAGCTCGGTGGCGCAGCGGTTAACGCGCTCGGTCTGCGATTGTTGAAGTAAAGCAACTTTCGCAAAGGCCGGTCATTGGATGGGTGACCACAAAAAAAAATGTTTTCATCTCGAGCTCCTCCGTGCTTCGGAAGGCACGTCAAGCCGTTGGTCCCGGCTGCATTAGCAGTCGTTAATAACCATCAATCCGCACTGGGCCCGCGTGATAGTTTAAGGCCCGATCTCCCTACCCATCCATAGGGAAGGCCCGTGCCCCAGCAGTGGGGACGTTAATGGGCTGATGATGATGATACCTAACCTAGTTTTACACAGACACTACACTATCGTACACGCGCATCAGTGTGTGACATCTGACGCACACACGATTGAAGACTAAAGTAAGGCCGAGGGGGGCTGGTGGGGGGTGGGAGGGGGGCGGAGAGTTGCCGTTCTATAAGTACGTAGTATTGTTCCTTATTTTATGACGAAACATTCTCATTAACGGCGCAGTAGGTAATAATTAGTCAATAAAAAATGAAGCTATTATTTCCGTCCTTAAGTTAGTTATGAACCACTGTCAACGTGGGTGTTCATCGATGCTGGCACATCGCCATTTTATTATCGACCTTCCTATACAAGTAAGTGATTCAAATTGTGAACAAACTTCGTAATATACTTATTATTATCACAAGTACATTTATTAGGAAAGGAATAAATATTATAGTATTACGGAAGAGAATCGGGATTGGAAAGAAACTCGCTAAGTCCGAGGTAAAACGAATTTATTCTCTACATGCGCGGTACAGCACTTGCACAAAGTTACGCGGTTTAACTTCGTCACCGACACTTCACTTATTTCGCACTTTACGCGTCACTTGAACACTACACGGAACACTTCACTAAACACTACACTAAACGCTGCACGTAATTCTGCACTAGACACTGCTTAAGTACAGAGTTTAAGCGGTATTAGTATCACTTCCACTATTTCTTTACTTGTCCACTTCATCTTCTTGCTCTAATCGCTTTAAAAACTCTCCTTGTTATTCCTGCTCCTTTCGTACCCTATGGTTACGTACTAGAATGACTCCTTTCTCGTATAATCTCGGATGGAAACTTCTCGACTATTCCAGTAAAGAACGACAAGTACGGTTCTATGCTCCAGAAAAGGATGCCGCTAAGAGAAAAAGAGAAAGGAGGCTTTTTTTTACTAAGACATTCGATAACTCTCTGGTCGCGGAGTTTGTTTATGTGATGTGACATTGTCAATCCGTCACAGTTTCAAGCAAAATTTAATTTTTATGTAATGATTTTTGATTCTACGTCATTTCGTAGCCGATGGAAAGATCTGTTTTCTTGCAATGTTTCTGCAGACGACACATTAGACAGAGCAAATTAAAAAGAAATTATCAGGAAAGCGCTTTCAACCACATGTGCAAATAATGCAAAGGATTAACAATCTCTGAGAACTTAACTATAATTGTAATTAAATACAAACATTTTATACAAATGGTACAATCCGTTTTCGAGAAAAATTAAATATGCAATGTAAAATATAATAATAATTTGTTTAAAGATAATTAATTACATTAAACAAAATCCCTGGTTATATTATATTTTATAGTCTAAAGCTGTTATTATCGCTGAAATTTCATGGAAGACGATTAATTAGGAATTTATTAGGTAGGTACCCATTTATCTAGTGGGTATTCTTACAATATTATTTTAGTAAATGGTCATCGTGTCCCTAGCGTTATCCCGTTTTCATAGGGACCGCTTATCTAACCTGAAGATTTGACAGGTCTGGTGTTATTTTGGTTTTTTTTTTTCAGTATCTATTTGTAAGTACCAGTTACTATGGTCCTGTCTCCTGTGGTACATCGGCTTGCTTCTCAATCAGGGAACGGCTGTTCGAAGACCCGTACCGGACATGAGTTCATCATCATCATCAATTTAAAAGCCACGCTCTTGTCGGTGTAGCATTTTCCTCCATGCTACTTTTTTAGGGAAAAATAGGGCAGTGGTTTCCCTCTTGCCTTCCAGTACTCTGTCTGACGCAAGTGGGATGGCGCCCAGAGTAGTCTATTACGAGGCCATACTAGGAATCCTGTCCTCCGCCTCTGAATAGTACTGACAGTTACTGCTGCCCTCTATCAGGTGACATGAGTTATTTAAATTCAGTTTTCAGTAACACAGTTGGCTCGACCATTATAGATGGCGATGCGACTCACCACTTATGACGTTATCGAGTTGGAAGTACTAGGTACTATGGCTCTGTCTCCTGTGGTACATCGGCTTGCTTCTCAATGGGGGAACGCCGGTTCGATGACCCGTACCGTACATGAGTTATTTATCTTATCACTAACACACTTGGCTCGACCATTATAGATGGCGATATGGCTCACCACCTATCACGTTGGTGTAACATAAAGCTGGATGATGTATGGGTACTTAGATCATCTTGCCATGGATGTACCCTTGACTATCTCATTGGGATATAGTGGTGAGCGGATGTGTTGTTGTACAGTCATGAGCAATATAATGTACCCACTTTAGGACTCTGTAGCACTAACATATTTGACATTTAGTGAGACTTACAGTTCAATTTGTCAAAAAAGTTAATGTGACATGGTACCAAAGTGTATACATATTAATGCTCGTGACTGTACTGAAAATACAAATTACTTATAAAATAGCTTCCATGAAAAGGAGCTTTGCATTTCAATGCCGCTGTTAAAACTAAAATGCATCTTGCTTTCTTTATTGTAAGAGGCGTGTTTATTGTTATACAATTTGTTATTGTTATTTCTGGAAACGCAAGCAAGACGGTAATAAATACTGAAATTGTTTGTATCTTTATAATAATTAGAGGGAAAATGAAAACACTGATTTACGTTTCACACTTACTTTGCTTCAAATAAGATTGCGAATGAAGAGAATTAATATAATTATCTTTTTTTGACATGACTTATTGTAGATTTGCCGTAAATGGTATTAACTTCTTTGCCGGATGGCATTAAGCACTGGGCCGGAATTGTTACTGACAGGCCCAGTGATTTATAAAAATGACAGTTACAGGCTAAAGCATACGCCTCTGAAAATAAACCTACTTCTTCACAATGTTTTTCTTCACAAGAATACTTTAAATACAATTTGTATTCTGTGATTTCGAGCTCGACACGACGCAAGACGAATTACGCGTCGATTCATAAATATATGAGTGAGTCAAATATTCTTTCTTACCACTTAATCACTTTGTGATCCCTAGTTTGGTTAGGACATTACAGGCTGATCACCTGATTGTCTGAAAGTAAGATGATCCGTGCTTCGGAAAGCACGTTAAGCCGTTGGTCCCGGTTACTATTTACTAATGTAAGTACGTAGTCGTTACATGAGTTTGGCGGCTCAATAATAACCCTGACACAAGGGTTGATGAGGTTGGTAATCCACCTCACAACCCTCACAACAGAAGATACTAACCTGTTTTCCAATTTGACTTATTGACGAATTTTATTTAGAATTACGCAACATTTGACCATGTTTATTGATGATTCATGCCTTTGTATTTTCATGGAAATTTCTCGTTTAAACGTGTTTTAAAAAATGCCTTGGTTGTCATGAATCCTCTTATAATTAGGGACTATATCTGAAGTTGGCCATATATTATCAAGTCCACACTATCAACTAGAACCATGAACATTAGAAGGTGGTATTTAAAGTCAAGTGTGTAACAGGAGACGCATCCTACGTACCATGGTCTTGGGCCTCTGCCAACTGACGTCACTGTGGGGATTTCGAATTTCGAATATCCGAACACGAATATCCGAATAAAATATGGCACTAAGAGTCAGTTAAGATTTACTCTTCTTCTTCTTTTCGTGTGGGTTGTAAATTCGATCTCTTCTTATCGTGTGGTGGAATACCAGTCTCATCAACCCTGGTGTCATAGTTACGATTGAGCCGCCAAAGGCCCCTGACTGATATTGGCTCATGTAAAGATTACTCACTTACATCAGTAAATAGTAACTGAAAAAAAGTAGTAAATAGTAGTAGTTAGTGAATTCGATGACCGAAAAAAAAGTAGCGACTACATACTAGTAGTGAAACAGACGTGTAATTTTTAGACCAATCAGTAAATTTAATACGCATTAGAGATTTTCATGAATGTTTACACAAAAAAAAAATCATCAGTAAACAACTTATTTATATTAAGTGCTTTTCTAGGACCTATAGTGTTTTATTCCAAAAATATTTGAACGGGTTGTATTAATAAGTAACTAACGTAAAAGCTTACTAACTTATTTTTTTATACAAATCATTTCAGATATTTTCGGATACAAGCGGAAATCTCTACGAATCCGGCTATGGCGGTACATAAAACGCTACGCGGCTGTGCTACGACCACAAACCCGTAGACAACCGCTACGGCGTAGACGCGCTACGCTGCCGCGCGAACTTAGATCGTGTGAAAGTGCTTTAGGTACGTGCTTACTTATAACTTAGTTTAAAAATTTATAAGTTGTGACGGGGTAAGTAAGTTGAATTATATTTTATTTTTAAGGAAGGAAACTTTTTAAATTATTTACGGTAAACTAAGTGAGTTGCAACTAGTTTTTTCATACCAAGTTAGTGGTGCGTTTTTCAACAGAAGTTTAATAAGAAACCTCTGATTTAAAATTAAGTAAAATTTCTACAGACTCGATAACAAAAAATATATTGAGAAAAATGGATGAAGCCTATAAAATATAACTAAAAAGTATTATAAATATTAGTTATTTCAAAACATATAACCCTTCTTTTTGCTTCCCCACAGTCGGATAAAAAAACATTGCAAGTCTATTTTCTGGCGCTTTCATTACATAATATAACATAAGCTCACGACTATATCCCAATTGGGGTAGTCAGAAGTATATTGAAGATGAACTAAGTACCCATATCTCACCGAGCTTTCCGTTAGAATATAAACTTGATAGGTGGTGTGCCGTATCACCATAAAAGGTTCAGTACGATCTACTCTGAACCGGCGTGTGTGTATGAAACGATTGATGAATGTGGAGGAAGCAAGAAAAGTGTGACAGCATCAAAAGCAAGGAATTTTCACAGTCTCTCCTTACCTTAGTGGGAAATAGGCGTGAGTTTATTTATGTATGTATGTTTCTATAAAAAAAGGCTCATTTTTCTACTAAAAATTGGCTAAATTTTGTCTGTTTTTGACGAATTGTAGCCCTGTCTACCCCTATGAAGTTTATGGGGAGTTTATGTATGCAAGCTCGTTGCCTAAGTCATCATAAACTTTGGATAAACATAAAAGTTTACCATTTCATGGAAAAGGCGCCCCGATCCGTCGATAGACCATTACAGACGGCGATACGGCTCACCACCTACCACATTGGTCTACAGAAAGCTCAGTAAGGTGTCGGTACTTAGTTCATCTCATCTTGTGATGTATGTACCATTAGAACTACAATCTATTTTTGTAATTAATATAGTTTAGTTTAAGTGTTAATTAATTGTACATAATTTATTTTATTTTGAGTTCTGTTTATTTGTTTTAGTTTTATTTTAATTTTATTTTTGTTTTGTTTCATATTCGAAAGCTCAGTAAGGTGTCGGTACTTAGTTCATCTCATCTTGTGATGTATGTACCATTAGAACTACAATCTATTTTTTTAATAAAATAGTTTAGTTTAAGTGTTAATTAATTGTACATAATTTATTTTATTTTGAGTTCTGTTTATTTGTTTTAGTTTTATTTTAATTTTATTTTTGTTTTGTTTCATATTTTTCAAATATTTTTGTTCTGTAACTGTTTTGTTTATGGTGTAAATAAAGATTATTTACATTTATAAAAATTGTCATTTTATGTGTGTGAGAACATATATAACGCCATTCCGGCCCATATTAAAGAGCTACCCCATCTAAAGTTTCAATCCCGACTCAAAAACTGGTTAAAGGGAAAGCAGTTTTATAGCTTAAGTGAGTTTTTCAGTTTATAAATAGGTTTCTTTTTCTTTTATTTTTTATACAGATAAGTATTTTTCGTAATTATTTTTCAGTATTTTATGTAATTATAATTGTATGTCACAACATGACTAAATGTGCTGAGCGCTACAAGCTTCACTTCCATCGATATACATACCACATTTATGTTTTTTACCACAATATTTTTTTTTTCATTTTATTGCAAATAAATGATGGTGTGACGACCTCAATGCTTATCGCAAGGATTGGCCGGAGATCGCGCAAAGTCGAGAGGAGTGGAAAAATCAAGGGGAGGCCTTTGCCCAGCAGTGGGATCGTATAGGCTAAATAAGATAAGAAATGATTATGAATTATGAATTTAATTTCATATCCCAGTTGGGATATAGTCGTCAGCTTATGATCCGTCGGAGAAATCTAAAGAAAAACCTCATCAAAAGTGTATTTTTGGAATTTCATATTTATATAAAAGGCAAAGAATATAATTATGTTTCCGTTATATATTTTTTCGGGGTGCCTGTTATTTTTGTAATATTTTTCACTTGTTTCTCCCTTGAATTGTTTTCTAAGGAAGTACTTACATAATTTAATTGCTGCAAATGAAGGAACAAATGAATGTTTTATTTTGTCGAGATCTTTATTATTTCTAATTTATTTTGACGGTTTCCCCCTCTTTTGTATTATTTATTCATAACGTAAAATATTTTATTTATAGCACCTACCTTTTATCATATTATATTTCATAATGATAAGTACTAAAATTGATAATATCACAGAAGGCCGATTTCTCTTTGAATTAAATAGCTACAGTTAATTACAATACAAAAACTGTTATTCGCTCAATCACACAAGAAAAACACAAAATAAGTACAATAGGCTTATTGCTTAATAGCATTTTTTTTCCAGGCAACCACTTCAAGGAGAATCAATATTATGAGAATGATATTAGATACCAATAAAATTATCCATCAGAATTAACCCGTTTTTACAGGGTCCGCTTACCTGACCTGAAGATTTGACAGGTCCGGTTTTTCACAGAAACGACTGCCTGTCTGACCTTCCAACGCGCGAAGGGAAAACCAGCCTAATACAGGTTAGGTCACATACGAGATAATCATTTATGATGCAAACATGAATTCCAAACAAATTCGATAATCATTGTTTAAGGCCTGTGCTGGATTCGAACATACGACCTCAAAGTGAGTGGCAAGCGTTCTACCAACTGAGCTACCCAATTCCAGTTAGCAATTATCCTCAATTCATAAATAAGCCTATACATATACGTCCCACTGCTGGGCACAGGCCTCCTCTTTTTGTAGATAAGTAGGTAAAATCTATTTGTGTATTCATTAGTATAATGAAATATAAATAAAACAACATAACCCAAGCCTGGAGCGAAAAATAAAACAAAGATTTTTATTAATCCACAAGATGGGTATTATAGGAATTTTATTTATAAAGCAAACATTAGAGTCTTTGTAGCTTAGTTGAAAGAACGCTTGACTCTGATTATGCGGTCGTAAGTTCAAATTCACCACTGCCCTGATCGACTGTTTTGAAATTGTTATTAAATTCATGTGCTTAACGCTTGTTCCGACTGCAATCAATTCTCGAATTTAAATAATCAAATTCATAATAATATTAAAATGCATCATATCAATTATATTTCTACTCGAGTGAGTAATCGATTTGTAGGTTATTAGTCATAACAACACTGGCCAGAAAAACTTGATGCGGCGCCGCGGCGGGCTGTCATTATGAAAAAACTAAATAATTTTCACAGAACAAATGAATGTGTGTTAAGAGTAGAGAACAGAAAATAGACAATGTCCAGAAATAGATCAGGAAAAAATAACAGTGTGTTTTCAGACATAACAATCAACAACAGTTTTATCATTTTATCACAGATTTATAAATAAATAAATAAATAAACAGTTTTATCAGTCTTTCTGTCGATGCGCAGGAAGAATTATTATATTTTTCTAATTTTCAGTTACCTATGCTGTATTTGTGTAATCCGATGCTGAAATGTTATTGCCAAATAGAACATCAAACAGTAAACAGTAGAACATACAGTAGGTAATATCGCTGTGGAGATTCTATCAGGCAATCAGATGAACAAATTAACTCATTCAGGTGGACAGGGATGGCTGTAAAGAGCGGTTAGAGGCCATTCGCAGGTTTTCACCCAATATTCTAACATTGTGCGTTTTGTACCCTATATTCAGACAGTATGGGCACGTTGCCCATTCGTGGGTATTTTACCCCATAGGTACTATTCATTTAACTAAGTTGTAATGCGATAAAGAATTCAAGTAATTGCGTAGTTTCCTAGATCAAAAATATGATTATTTACGAATTTTAATAAAGAAAAATGTAATAATAAGTTCGAAATTCAGCCACGTTTTTCTATGATGTCACAAGTTTTTTTCATACAAATTTCATAGTAATTTCGTGTGAAAAGTAACTGATTTGACTACAAGGAAAGTACCCTATTCGGGACCGTAAATGATTGTCACTACAACGCTAAAGGAAAACATCGTGAGGAAACCATACCACAGAAATTTTAGGAGCATGTGAAGTGTAATTGGACTGGTTTTTCCTTCTGGCTATATAAACAATATATACATAATAATAATAAAAATCTGTATTGCATAAAATAATGAGAATGGCAAATCGATAATTGCTTCTGTAAAAAACTGGACCTGTCAAATCTTCAGGTTTACCTAAGCGGACACCGTATAGTACGGGACGCTAGGGAGATGATGTCTTGATAAAAGAAAAGAAAATAATATGAAAAAATATACTTTATTTCGGACAATTTTACATCATATTGATGAGGAGACTTTTTTTGGTTATGGTAATAGGTCATGAGGAGACTTAGAAAAATTAAGATGTTGTTATGGACAGTAGTACAACTATTGATATACGGTAAGCTAGTTGCACTCAAAAGACCTCCTAATTACACGTCGTCTCTGTAATAGACCAAAAACACCTACAAAAACATAAATTTTATAATTATGACAACTAGTGGTTCATAATTTCACCACTGTTTACAAATGATTCGCTGGGCTCAGTGACTGAACTTTTGCTCTTTGACTGTACCTTAGTTCGTTAGACTCGACCGTGTTTCCAGTAGTAAAATTAAAAGCTTTTCCTTTACAGCAAAACATTTTAGCTAATCATTTAGTATTTATTACAACTCCCTCAAAACGAAAATTAAGTGAGATTCCAATTTCGAAACTTTAATTTTGATAAATTGAGATATGAATCATTTTGTTTCAAAACTATGACTAATATAGGATTTATTGTGATTACCATTAAAGATTTCGTAATTAAGTAAATTCTGGATGCATATAGACCTATCCGTTGCCATTTTTCAAAATAATTATTACACAAACAATGCAGGTCAATCTACCTATAATATCAACCCTTCTCGTACCTGGTTCAAAGGTGCCCATTATACCGCTCGCCCACTGACCGCTTTTCCGCGCACTAAAAAGCAAGGAAAAAAAAGGCAAACGTTAGATCTCATGTAATTTTCTTCAGTAAAACCTACAGTGGAAACACATTCTAGAAGGACGTAATGTATCGAAGTATTTGGTGTCGGGGCCAATCAGCTCGCGACACCAATAGTTAATACCATCCGAGAAACAGTAACATAACGGCCCTGTAAAGTGCTTGTTCGCGACTATATAGAAGGTAGTCAGAAGTACATCCACCACAAGATAACTGCACCCACACCTCACTAACCTTTCTGTTAGACCAAGGTGATAGGTGGTGAGCCGTATGGCCGTCTATAATGCTGCTCAAGTGCTTTCTCGTTTAATATTTTCAGAATTTAAATGTCCTCAAAAAATGTACACCAATTTTGAATGAATGAAGTTTAACTTTTTAATTAGCTAAAGCTTTATACAAAGTGTTGGAATCCCTCCAGTTTTCAAAAAGTTTGTCAAATAACGCTAAGTGTTTTACTGAATACAATATTTCGTTATTTTCATTTTGGCGTTAGTTTTCACACTAAATGTTGGACAGTTTTGGCTACATTGAGATGAATACCTATTTTGTTTTGATTTCAGTCACCCAACTTTACCAGTTCTCTTGTTTTACTACCGTTTCTGTTGTACAAATTAAGTAAGTACATCCAGTGATCCGTCAGTCCTGATAGAGGCTCAATCCCAACCAAGTTTTCTTAGTTATGTTTAAAAAAAAAAAATATCTTTATTTCGGACATTAATTCATTTGTTAGTACAGTGATGAAGTGTCATCGTCTGAATCTCTTGAGTTGCTTATTATTAGGTATTTTGTGTGTACTATTTATATAAGTAGGTATATATGCTAGGTTATGTATATAGGTTAGGTATATATTATATTTGTAAGTATGTTATATATTTATTTGCATGTATTTGTTGTTAAGTTGTATGCATAGTTTGTACCCGCAATCTTTCAATTTTTTTTTACCTTTTTCCTCACCTTATGGTTGTCTGGAAGAAATCGCTTTAAGCGATAAGGCCGCCATTTGCCATGTACTTAGTTAAGAGACTTTTTGTAATTATTTCTTTTTATTTTGGTGCAATAAAGTGTATTTGTATTTGTGACTTACAAATTTAATTTCAAGTACGGATTGGAATGTATCAAAAAAATAATTCATATATGACCTACTCTTGGTCCCTGAACAGCATACATGAGTCTGGACCCAGTGTTTTATAAACGGGCTGTCAGGCATCTCACTAATCAACTTGAGAATATTTATTTTTTTCTTATTTAGGAATTCTCTAACCGCTTTACAAAACGCAGACTAAAGATAGTACCCGGTTCGGCACCAGGTTTAAACCTAGACTAAATAAATGGGGATGGTAGAGAAGAGGACGACCTAAGAAGTATTCCATTCACGACCCGCAACCTGACCCGTTCCGTATTTCCGTTGTTTTTTTTTTTTTTTTGGGCGCTCTGCCTCATTGTGGCGCGCTGGAGGAGATATTCTATTTATAATAAGCTGGTTTAGTTATTATTAAGAAAATAAATTCATTTGGTTCCATTGCTTGTTTAACTAAAAGTGGCAGAAGTGTACAATATCCGAATTGTTTTTTATACCATTAGCAAGATACAAAAATAATATTACTTAACATTTATTTCAGACAAAAATCGACACATATATATTATACATTCGCGTTCATAATGAGGGGCTTTACAGGCTACGTTCTCCAAAAAATATACAGATAGCGCTAAATGACAATCTCATTATCTAGATTGTCCGAAAGTAAAATGACCTGTGCTTGCTGTCGTACGTAGTTGTAATCGTTACAGGAACCATGTATTTTTTTGACGCTAATAAATTATTGCTGATTAAAATTTGCCGGACAAATGACAGTACAAAATTTAAAACAGCAGACCTGAGGGTGCTCAGGGGTCTGTTTAATAAAACTTACAATTGTAAATTTCAATGACAATTTGATGTACATTGCGGAATTAGTGATCACAAATATTTTGAAGTTTCATATTAGCTACGTAATGAACATCAAATTGTCGTTGTAATTTACAATTGTAAGTTTTATGAAACAGGCCCCAGGTGGGCGCGAACCTCGCCTCAGAGCGTCGTCTCGGAGGATTACGTATTATATTTGTAAGAATTAATCCACCCTAGTGTGTTGGTAGCGATAATCGCTGAATGAGGGAAACCGTCGACCACGCCGGCGTGGTCGGTATTGAGGTCCTGAAGTGTTTGTTATCGCGAGCTTTTTACCGCCTCTACGGCTAGAGTAATCGGGTCGTCAAGATCGTAGAACCACACGATAGAACACATGGACTTGAATTAAATTATTAGATTTTGGCATCACTTATACGTCTTTTTATAGCAAGAGACCATTCAAATAAGGTCTTGCCTGAAGGGCCCCACTATTAACGTACTTACAATGACACAAAAGATCATAATTACCCTGTAATAACCCGAGTCCGAACCACAGAATTATAATAGTATAAACTGGGGATAGCTTAAGACAAAGAGAAGTATTACTACTTGTTAGGGACAGTTGAAACGATCAATCATTTTGATGGAGACACCAGAATTTCATATTAAAGTCTTTATACACATATAATGAGGCCTATCAAATTGACTGCTAATTCTTGTTAGTTATGTAGAGGTTTGTTTTGTTTCTTCGCAATAAAATACGGCGATATATAATCCACTTGAATAAAAATTGCGAAAGAGCACAAGCATAAATCAGTGTCGTAGAGAGAAGAGAGTTTTTTTTACGGCCGAGTTGCCATACATAAAAAATATTTTGAGTTTCGAATTCAAATCGAGTTGATCGAGTGTTTAATGTCGATTTTAGGCGGATTATGCCGAATGGAGTTGTAGGTGGCGCTAATGTGGCTGTCAGGAAAGTTGACAGTGCATGATAACGGCGTGGTCCAGTTGTTGAGCTCACCATCCGGAGGCCCAGGGTTCGAATCCCGGAAGAAGCATGTTACAAAAAACACCGTGATCCATAGTTTGGTTAGGACATTACAGGCTGAACACCTCATTGTCCGAAAGTAAGATGATCCGTGCTTCGGAAGGCACGTTAAGCCGTTGGTCCCGGATACTGCTTACTGATGTAAGTATGTAGTCGTTACATGTCAGGGGCCTTTGACGGCTCAATAATAACCCGGGTTGGTAACAGGTTGGTATTCCACCTCACAACCCACACGATAAGAAGAAGACAGTGCCTGATTTGGCGGCACGCTGCAAAACCGTTTTCTCCAAACTTTATTACGATATTCTTTACGAAATAAGTTCAGTGTTAGTGTTAGCATTAACTATATGCCGACCACGGAATCCTATATCCATAATAATATAATATCGGTCAAGCAGTTTAGAAATTTATTTATTTATTTATTTTACCTAATTTACACCACTATCCAAAACAGACCCAAAGAGCGTGTTAACGCGATAAATTGTTTTTAATGCAGTGTTACAGTAGCAACCCAAAAAGACCGAAGCCTGTGATAGGGTTAGCTACTATAGACGGAAAATTCCATTTGATATTTACTCAGAATGATAGTCTGAGTCATTCCCCTCAGTATTCGTTACGGTGTCACTAACACCCTGTATATATTTACATTTATCTGAATTCGTGATACCCTTGTTTGGAAAACGCGTGCCTTATATCGTAGTGATATGACAGCTGGCGAGAAGTGGTTATATATACTATACACTTCTGCCTACCCATTTGAGGATACAGGCGTTATGATAAGGTCCTGAAGTAAGGACATTGTTACACTTGCAATGCTAAGAGCTAAACTTAACTCCATAATAGCTTTCCTAGATAGATACTATTTCGGTTTAATTAAAATTCTGCTCAAGAGAAGAATTACCTTCAAACACGTTAATGGAAAAAGTTTCTCCGGTTTATGAGGGAAACGATCAAAATTTATTACAAACCGTGATTGTTTAGAATAAAATTACAAAAAAGATGACAAAACCTACCGTGACGTCGGATGCGCAGGAAATTAGTAGACAATCATTTTTGATAGGGTACATAGTTCATCATCTCAGGCCTTTACATCTTTATCAGACGATTCAAACAGCGTTTCTGTGGCAGCTTTTAAAATGGCTGTAAAGTCCAATGCGAGAGCGACAGTAGCGGCCGCACGACTGGCATTGTAGTTGAGGGTTACTAGATGGTACAGGTCGTAAATCGGCCCTCTCACTTCTGTGTCGCCTCTCGCGCTTGTCGGCTAGAATCTGGATTTTTAAACTATTAAGCTGAACTGAAACTGAAAATTTGAGAACGCGATCAGCTGCTTATTGTCTCGAGCTGACAGAGGGAAAATAGTCACTCGAACGGGAAGCGTCGGTTCGAACCCGGTACTAGACTTGCACCAATGGGTTATTAATTTATCTTAACTGCAGATTTAACTAACACAGTTGGCTTGATCATTATAGACGGCTATACGGCTCACCACCTAACACGTTGGTCTAACAGAAAGCTCATTTAGGTGTGGGTACTCAGTTCATCTTGCTATGGATATACTCTGACAGCACCTATTGGGGTGTAGACAGTTGTGAGCTATGTTCCGTGTGACACGGGGATTGTGTTTTATCATGACCATAGACACTATGGACATCCTATTCTGTCAGTCAGAATTTGAGGTAAAAATTTGTGGCCTCTTTTAATAGAAAGAAATCGATAGGATATTTTTCAAAGACGATGTGCATGTAAGGACATCGCATCAAAAATGGCTGCAAAATGGCCCCGATTCCTGCAGACATCTCCTAATATTATTTTAAGTTATAAGTACCCGCCATTTTCTTATCCGCCAAAAAGGAAAGGGACGGATAATTGACAACTGTTAATTTTCAAATGAATTAATAAAACGGGCGAAAAAATAGCATCTCGCTGGTATGCAAACCGTTTGACGTGTGCTGTCAACTAAATTCTATCGGGTTATTGGTCAATATCAAACTTTGGGAGGGTTTTTAAAATGCCTGCCTGAAATTGACGTATGTTTCATAAATTCCTTTCCTTTTCGGCGGATAAGAAAATGACAGATATAACTTAAAATTAGATGGTGTCTACACGAATCAGCACCATTGTCTGCCCATTACCTGTGGCTCTGCCCACTCCTAAATAGATTACGGGTGTGAATTTGTATTTCTATATTCAGTGTTTATTGATCTGTCTATCTGATTGCAAAATACTTATATTAATGACGTATTCACAAACATATTCCCGAACTTTACCATAATACCAATAGTAAATTATATGTCATACGTACATTTCATCATCACCATCATCACCAGCCCATTAACGTCCCCACTGCTGAGGCACGGGCCTTCCCTATGGATGGATAGGGAGATCGGGCCTTAAACCACCATGCGGGCCCAGTGCGGATTGGTGGTTATTAACGACTGCTAATGCAGCCGGGACCAACGGCTTAACGTGCCTTCCGAAGCACGGAGGAGCGCGAGATGAAAACTTATTATTATACGTACATTTATATTAAGCTAAATTACTTGTAAATAAACACAAATATGATAATAATAAATTAAGGCTATTGAAAATGTTAGGCTTGCAAAAACGCGCTACAAAAGATAATTAAGTATTAATTGAAACGCAGTCGTTAATTGCGAAAATTCATTGATAATTAACTGTTCATAATAAATGTATACAAGTGTTAGTGACATCGTACTGAATACTGAGAGGGATGATTCAGACCATGATTCTGAGTAGAATTTTCCGTCTATAAAGTGTTTTTAAATTATTTTCAGTTCCATACTTTTTATATATTCCATTTGATATCAACCCAGAATCATGGCCTGAATCATCCCTCAAAGTTTTCGTTACGATGTCACTAACACCCTATATTCTTGCCGTAATATAATAATAATATTCTTTTTTTATAATTTTATCGTATTTCGACCATCATCTTAGACGGCAATACGGCTTACCACCTACTTATCACGTTGGTCTAACGAAAAGCTCGGTGAAGTGTGGGTACTTAGTTCATCTTGCGATGGACCTACCTCTGCTTGGCAAATGCGATAAGTGTAGCCGTAAGTTTATGTTATGTAGTGTATAATTATTGGAAATGTTTCTAAACTGTAACAATATTTGCATGTTATTGTTGATAGCTGATAAGGAGGGAGTTTTATGAGCATGCATGATCTATTAATGTACCCTTTTCAAAAGCAAATAAAGAGTATTTCTATGGCAAACTTTGACTAATTGTACCACACTCAAGCAAGTTGTCCAATTGTTTTGTAGGTTAGAGCCTTAAGCATTCCTCACTATTTGGCCGAACAAATAGGTCCTACGTTATACCTCGTAGGTCATGGTCCCTATGCCAACGCAGCCACCATCTCACCCTGGCCTACTGAAGTAAGAGGCGTCCATCTCCGCGGCAATTTCCCAATTGGAGAGCAGGGAAGATGACTCTATCCACCCTGGGGCTGGGTTAATGCTCTTGTATGTGACCAAAACTAAAGGCAACTCCTTTTTTATAGCAATTACTCGTGCCGTGTAAAAATCGTGGACATAGATCGAATAATTTCGCATGGACAGGAGGAGGACCTGGTGGCGAAATGGATAACACGCTCGTCCCGGCTCGAGAAGAGAAGCGGGTTCAACTCCTGCCCCGAGTCAGATTTTTTTTCGTTTTTCTCATTGTGAATTTGGTTTTTCTTTTTCTTGGGAAAAGTTTAAAAAAGGGGATTCCATTTTTTATTTTGCTGGCGTTTTAGCGTGAAACATATGTTTAACAAACCGTGTATCTGTCGTTTCTCAAAGGATTCATATTTTGCCTGTTTGTCGTTACACGGCTGGTTTCACTGAGTTACACTGTACGTACATATAAATACAAAAGCCGTAGGCGTCCTGTTATGCTAAAATTACAATTTTATTTGTCAGATTTATCGTAGGAGTTGCCAGAAATACACCTTGGTCGCAAGGGTTTTGACTGGATCAAAGATAAACGAAATGCTAATCTAGAAAGAGCACTTAGTCTAAAATGATCATAAAACAACAGGAAACTGTACCTGTTTAATTATTAATTATATTGGTCTAACATAGACTTTTTTTGCAGCTTCTTTTCTCCGGCTATACAGGTTGTAAGAAGCTGCAGTTTTAGGCGGATAAGACGTTCGTTATGTAAAAATTGTCTATTCAAAGTGTAACTATGTCACCTATTGAATGAAGATATTTTTGAATTTGAATTTGAAAGCTCGGTGAGGTATGGGTACTTAGTTCATCTTGCGACGGATATACCCCTGACTACCCCAATTGGGACATAGTCGTGAGCTTATGTGATACTGTGAGTCTATCCTTTGTTTGGTTAGGACAATGCAAGCTTGAATCACCTGATTGTCTGAAAAAGTATGGTGATTCCGTGCGTCAGAAAGCACATTAAGCCGTAATTCATCAATTCGGAATGAAGCAGTGTGGTGGGTTCGACTATGCTCAGCTTTTGCGTTGGTTGAGGGAAGGGCTCTGCTAAGCAGTGTAATGTATACGTAATTATATAGGCTGTTTATGTTTTATTATAGCTTTTGTGTCACCATAAAAAGCCTTTTTAGGTACCAAATTACTTCTAAGGAAACTAACAGGATCAATAAAAAGGCATATTTATTAGCTGTAACTGTCAATTATTTCTGGCCACCGAGGTGCCAAATAGTGGGCCGGTGTTGCCATAAATACAAATTACGTATGTCGCAAAGTTAGTACCAACAAAGGCAGTAAGAAGCCAAGTTTGTTACAACTATATGTCGACTTTACCTTAACAATACTATTTTTCACTTAGGTAACTTACTGATAGCCTTGGAAGGCACTCCACTTTTGGCCGGACAAATGCCTCATACTAAGAACCAGAAGGAAGTGGAATAACTTACAAATACTACTTAATAACGACTATTTTAAGGGTGTTGGGACCCTCGCACAGCAACAATAGATGGCGAAAGTGTAGCGGTGATTGAAATTATTATTTTTGTCATAGATAAACTAAACTAAACGAGCTCTACACCTTTTTGCGACTACTTGAAGGTCTCCAGAACCTGCAAACAATAAAAAAACATTATAAATCCTTCCTATTTTCTTCAGGTTTACACTGGGTCTGAAGTTATTGTCAAAAGTTTAAACACATAGACAATCATCGTAAGCACATACCTACATATAGACTATGAATACTTTTTTTATTATGCCAGCTGACACTAGTATTTTGAACACAATAATAATAAGTATGAGGAGCTCGGTGGAGCAGCGGTAAACGCGCTCGGTCTGCGATTGTTGAAGTAAAGCAACTTTCGCAGAGGCCGGTCATAGGATGGGTGACCACAAAAAAAAAAGTTTTCATCTCGAGCTCCTCCGTGCTTCGGAAGGTACGTTCAGCCGTTGGTCCCGGCTGCATTAGCAGTCGTTAATAACCACCAATCCGCACTGGGCCCGCGTGGTGGTTTAAGGCCCGATCTCCCTATCGACGTTAATGGGCTGATGATGATGAATAATAAGTACAAATGGGCGCCCTTATTGCTCTGAAGCAATTTCTTCCAAAAAGCTTGAGATGATGATTATGTATGTATGTAAATACCCAGCTGGCATTCAGCCAATCTGAGTCACGACTCGAAGTGAATGACTGGCGTAAAGGCATACTCACACAATTATAGCACTAAAGTTAACGATCACAATAAAACAGATCTGGATTAAAAGATTAAATTCTTCTTCGTCGTTCCCTCACTGCTGAGGATCGCGATCACAAGTTATGGTTTTCCACTCGGTACGGCTATAATATGCTGCGTTGACCGCCCTCTGTATGCTGTTTAGATTACATACTTACATCGCTTTATATGTGGCGTACGTTCTTAAATTATTGCCTTGATGTTTTCAATAAACCGAAACCACGTGAGGAACTTAATCTTGAACAATTTATTGAAATTAAATTTAAACTCTTATTATCAAGTATTAATTGTTTTACAAAACACCCTTTTGTGTATTAATGTGGAAATATTAACTGTGCGTCCATTTTGGATGCTAAGAAGGTAGTCCCCTTGTCTATGATAAGCTTTTTGACGGAACGGGAACGGGACGGTTGCTCTCTTCATTGATTAATCTAAATAATTAATACGAAGTGGTGATTGGTTAATGATCGCATTATGTTAGTCGGAAAACATTCGCGATAGTGTTATTATATCGGTATATTCAATAAACAAAGTGTATCTATCTATTTTCGCTTCGAGCCAACAAGCCGCTTTAAAACTCGAAAGCTTATGCGGACTTTTGAGTTAATTCGTTAGGTTCGGAGTCTGCTCCCAGGGTGGGGGCTTAGGTTTCATCTTTCATCGTCATCACCTTTCATCATTAAGAAGTACGAAGTCCTAACATGGATACCCTTATTTAGCTTGGTCTCAGCCAATTTTTAAATTTATTTTTCTAGATAAAAATGGCAAAATGCCATATTTATAATGCCATAAAACATTATTAACCTGATTTAAAGTTTTATGTTCTGATCTTGCATAAAAGTTAGTGTTCTTTTCAAACCATAAAACACATATAGACAAACTCACGCTGTGATCTCTAATAGGGAGAGCAGAACCACTAGTAATCAAAAGAACTTGAAGACACTTTGGTTACGAAGTCTTAAGATGAATATGATGAACCTTATGGTGACAAGGACAATTGTCCATCATGTATTGATGATGATGATTGTTGTAAGTACTTTTATATTTAGAAACCTAAAATGGACCAGCAGGGCTAACATGCGCGTGATAAAATTATAGATCGATTCGATAATTTTTATCGACTTCGATAAGTTTTTTTTTCCTAACATAAGTCACGTGATTTTGTTCGTATTTTGACAGAACGATGTGACTTATTTGGATTCACATATTAGCACCAATCGACAAACTACATACTTTGGACTTTCCAATCGGCGTTCCCCAAAAACACGATAAATGTCACATACCTCCGTAAATGCATTTCTCGGGAATGTGTGTTTCCACACAATGTTTGATAGTCATTTATGAGCCAAACATGAATTCGAAAACAAATTTGACAATCATTGGTCCTATGCTGGATTCGAACCTGCGACCTCAAAGTGAGAGGCAAGTGTGGGTTTCATCTCGATGTTGATTGTTGTAAGAATTTGTTATGCTCAAATAATCTTTCAAAAGTAAAATTTTATATTTTAATCATTTTCAGTTGAAACACCCTGTTGATACGAACGTCGTCAGAACCCTGAAAGTAATCGAATCATAATCGCACCCTACGTGTCAGCGTATTTTATCTTATCAATAAGGCTTATATGGGGATCTAAGCCTTACTGAGAAGATGAATTAAAAACATTCAAAATCTAATACTTTCATCTCAAAGTGAAGTTTCTTATGTCTATTTAAAATTCGTATGTAGTAGGCAACTTTAGTCAGACTTGCGAAGAGAAGACATTTCAATGGTGGTGGGTGGTGGAGGAAGCAAGAGAAGCGTGTCGGGATCGAAGCAAATGGAATTCTATAGTCCGGTGGGAAATAGGCGTGAGTTTATGTATGTATGTATGTTACCGATGACATGGCAGTTTTAGAAGATGTTACCACACCACACCCCGGGCACTTCATACAAACTACCTCGTTTGACACAGACACTACACATTGATATTATCTTATACCCCGCATCTGTGTGTGTGACGTCTGACACTACACGATTCAAGTCTAAACTGTTCGAGGGGGTGAGGTAAACCTAGCTCAGACGCTGGTGGGGAGGGGAGAGTTGCCATTCTATAAGTAGTATTATTCCTTAATGCCATGGAGTAACTAGTCTAACTATCTCGAATCCCTGGCGTTATCCCGTTCTTCACAGGGTCCGCTTACCTAACCTGACGATTTGACAGGTCAGGTGGAAGTCAGATGAGACTTGCACTTGCAACAGTGCCGAAATATCGGGAGTCCCATATCCCTACTTTAAACGCGGTAAGAACCCGTTATTATGTGTTTTAACAGACGATGAGTTGCGGTGTACAGAAAAACCTGTCGATAGGTTTATGAGACACCGTTTTTGATTGTAAAATGTTTATTATTACTTTAGATAAAAAAAAAAATATAATAAGAACATGTCCACATCTCCACGTCATTTCCACGTTACGTGGACTTGTAGACAGGCCTTAAGTTCGCAGTTACCGTCTTCGATCAACAAAGTTATCAATGAGATGCATCAGGTTTGTATAATAATGTATAATCAATATTGCATAGACAATGGTTACCCCGGTTCCTGACAGTGGCGTGATAGTATCGCTTCTGACTCTTGATACTTACACAATGCTTATTATAAGGTCTAGCAACATGACAGGGTTCTATAATATTGCAGTCTAGATATGCAGATAAAACGTGTACAACATAGAGTCGACTCTCGTTAAGTTTCATTCGTTTATTGTAATTAAATCCATGGTATAAGAAATCAGGTATGTTCAATCCTATGACAAGCCGCCATTGCTAGCCCATGGATGATGTAAGTGTTACCATTAAATTGGTATCTCCAACATTTCAAGGACGTAAATTTTATTATTGAAAATTAACTCAATTACTAACTAATGTATTTAATTACCTATTACTTGTCATATTAAAAAGCATTAAAACTGTAAGTATTTTTTTTTACTAAACGTTCAAAATTTCCTTGCAAAATAAATATAAAAACGTTGGTCATGGGTAATTTATTTTTTTACGAAATGGCAACACGGAGGGATAACGTCAGCTGGGGTAACCTTGAAATGTTAGCTGTCACTTTTGAGCATAGGTACCTGGTCGTCTTATACTATGACTAAATCGAAAATGGTACACGTGACAAAAGTAACAATGAGTGAGGACTCGGCTTTAACGATAAGGCACCGGCAAGATAGATATGGATATGTTTCAATATCGACAACGGTCCTCATTTGCAATATTCCTGTCATTCTCCAAAGAATCGGATGTCAAACAAATGTCTGCAAGGAATATAGGATTCCACGATATCTCGCAAATTGGCCGATGCGATGTTACATTTATGGATAAATGCAAGGAAAATTATAAGTATAAGTAATATTGTGAAATTTGGTAGAAAGTATGTAAGTATGTAGGTCCTTGCTTATTATTCTTTATTCTATTGAATAGACCCATATTCTAAGATTTTAACTCGAAACTTCTTTGACTCGTCTGAGTAAGTGATTTGCAACTATTATTTATAACTGTCATCATCATCTCAGGCCTTTACATCTTTATCAGATGATTCAAACAGCGTTTCTGTGGCAGCTTTTAAAATGGCTGTAAAGTCCAATGCGAGAGCGACAGTAGCGGCCGCACGACTGGCATTGTAGTTGAGGGTTATTAGATGGTATAGGTGGTAAATCGACCCTCTCACTTCTGTGTCGCCTCTCGCGCTTGTCGGCTAGAATCTGGAACCAGGTTTTATCGTGTGCTTTGCACCCATCGGCCAAAGACGTCCTCCACTTATTCCGGTCACTGGGCAGGTCCTCCCATTTATCGGGGCTGATCTTAAAAGCAAGCATGTCACGCTTTGTGCAGTCTAACTGTACATACCTAAATTTATACACAATAAAAATCTTTATCTTTTGCCTCAGCCGAGCATTTTGGTATTTTAATTTAAAATATTTCATCAGCAAGAGCAGCAGTGGTAGCTTAGTTGGTGTTGGTAGAAACGCTCGCCTCTCACTTTGAGGCCGCAGGTTGGAATACAGCACAGGGCTAAACCAATGTACTTATGTCGAATTTATTTTCGAATTCATCTTTGTGCTCCACTATTCCGAGGAGCTCGGTGGCGCAGCGGTAAACGCGCTCGGTCTGCGATTGTTGAAGTTAAGCAACTTTCGCAAAGGCCGGTCATAGGATGGGTGACCACAAAAAGAAATATGTTTTCATCTCGAGCTCCTCCGTGCTTCGGAAGGCACGTTAAGCTGTTGGTCCCGGCTGCATTAGCAGTCGTTAATAACCATCAATCCGCACTGGGCCCGCGTGATGGTTTAAGGCCCGATCTCCCTATCCATCCATAGGGAAGGCCCGTGCCCCAGCAGTGGGGACGTTAATGGGCTGATGATGATGATTCAACCCGTAATCTTCGGCCTTCGGCAATCATTAGGTATTTAGGTCTGTACAATATTACGCGTTTTCTAAATTATTTTGGTTAATAAGTTTGTTGGAGGCGATGTTAGAGCTCAGGTAAATAAAACTCCTTCGAGATGGTGTTAAAATGAACTGTTATGAATTAAAAACTAGGAAATTATTTACCTACATAAGTTAACAAGATAAGAAAACACGTCTCGTCGGCTAAGTCCGTGGCGTAAGGCCCGTAATATTGCCAATGCAAATAATATTAAGTACAGTTAAATATATGACTTTGATGTTGCCAACAAAGTTTAATGTTTTTGTTAGTAAGTATTAGGTTTTCTTAAAGTACAAGCAATCTCAAAAACGACATGCTTCAAACGTTCTTAAGCCCACCTAAATCTACCTATTAGGACTTAAACTAAGTTTATAGGCCTTTGACCTAAACGTTGTCGTTATAACCTGAAATTGAATTTAGTAGCTATAATATACTCAGGTTTACCTTTGCGATGTCCAGTTGACAGTGAAAACTAATTATCGAGGCTTGTGCCAACCAAAAGCTTGGATATTAACGGTGTTACTAGGGAATGCAATCTCGACTCGAGATCGCAAATTCGAGATCCCGCGGGATTTGAAATATCAATCCCACAATATTATATATAATATATTATAATAGTCCATAAAAAAAATGTAAAGTTAGGATGGCTAAACAGGATGAAAACTGCTTTTTTGTGACAGTGAGGTTAATTAAAACAAAATATTTTTTAAAAGATAACAAAAACCTTCTTCAATATTAACATAACATAAAATAACAAATACTTTATTGCACAAACAGGGAAAAAACAAAATACAAAATAAAAGAGAAATAGAATGAGTACAGAGTAAAAAAAGAGTAGAGAAAAGAAAAGTATAGAGTAGTAGTGAGTGTGAGTAGTAGTAGTATGTTATTACTAACTAAATAATTAAGTTTTCTTTGGAAATCAACATAAACAAAAAAGTATAACTCAAGGAGATTCGCCCAATCCCGTCAATCTCGAATGGAATCTCGGCATATCTCGAGATCTCGCGTGATCGGGATCCTGGGAGATTGAGATTGCATTCTCTAGGTGTAACCTTCGCCGAGGGAACATCTACGGCGATTACTATAGTGCAATTCTGTACCTAATGACCATTTCAAATTCAATATACAAGGTTCAAATATTTTAAGAATCACACTGAAATTCGAAAATAACACTTATCACCAATTCAATAAAGTCCTGTGGTACTTGTACCAACGAGTTATTAATTTATCGTAAGTGCAGTTTTTATTAATATTTATAATTGGCTCCACCATTATTTATTTATTTATTACGGACAACTTACGAGCTACACTCTGCACATGCAAAGTTACAAACAATAAAGATAGACGGTGATACGACTCACCACCTTACGCCTTATTGCTGTTTAGCAATAAGGCCGCCTATTGTGCTTATGTTTTATTCGTATGTTTATGTCCTTTATATATTATGTTGTTGTGCAATAAAGTATTATTGATTGATTGATTGGTCTGACCTATCACGTTGGTCTAACAGAAAGCTCGGTGAGGCGTGGGTACCTAGTTCATCTTGCCATGGAAATTGATAGACTGTACCTCTGAGTACCACAAAGGGTGAGAAGGGACAACAAAGTGATCCTATAAGGGTTCCGCTTTCGAGCTACGGAACCCTAAAAATATCATTTTTTTTAACGTGACTTTTTGTAGATTTGCCGCAGATGGCATTAACTACTTGGCCGGACAAATGGGGAGCGCTGAAGGCTCGGTGCAACGTTTAAGACAACAGGCCTGAGGGTGCAAGTTGGGCGCGAACCTTGGCTCAGGGCGTCGTCTGAGAGGAAAAATATTTGAAAGAATTAATCGACTCTAGAGGGTCGATAGCGATAAGCGCTGATTGAGGGAAATCGTCGACCACGCCCCGGCGGGGTCGTTGTCGAGGTCCTGAAGTGTTTGGTGTCACGAGCTGATTGGCTGCCTCTATGGCTAGAACCTGAAAATTATAACAACTATAAGAT